>NW_026975265.1:0-100122 GCF_030014295.1 Loxodonta africana | reverse complement strand
CATAGAGAGATAGTATTATGTGGAACTGAAGTCCCGATCAGCAAGCACTCTTCCAGCAGGCTGCTGCAGTGCTCGCTTTCGGCCACTGTACTTCCCTGTCAGTGTTGCAGTGGGGGCCTTGAGGAGCACCAGGCTGTCCGTGCAGGGAGGCTTCCTAGCTTCCTCCTGGCCCCTGCCTGCCCGCTGCCTGGGGAAACCGGGGCTCTTCCGCTGCCAGCCAGCCCGCCTGAAACAGAACGAAAAACACTTTGCTTCTCTTACCGGCGTTACCCGTCCCAAGATACTGAATTGAGAATCCATACCGCATCATGACAGCCAGGGTCCCGGGTGTAGTTCCCCTTTGCTTCACCAATAGCCTCAAGGTTCCCTGGGGGTCCTGAAGTCTCCTTGTGCCTTAGCAGGCCCCATTCCTCGAGAAAGGGTTTCATTTTTGGGGTCGTATTTCATGTATTACTACCATCCCGTCTCTACTGCCATCATTCCCATTCGCCCTTCTACACTCAGGGCCTGCGCGGGCACCTAGCCGTGAGTGAGATATTTCACACAGGGCTCCTTCCGGCTTCTGTGTCCCCCCGGGGCTCTTCCGGTCAGGGGGTGCTAGAGGGTTAGATTCCCGCGGGAACATGCGGACACCTTCCTGCCCTCACCTTGGTGCCCTCGGGTCTTTTCTATGCATCAGAATAGCTACCTATTCAGGTCATGTGGGCCAGAGGGGCACTGGTCTGCACAAGGTCCGGGCGACCCTCGTGCCCTGCTGCTGCCACGCGGTCTGAAAAGTAGTGCTCAGATGGTCCTGGTAGCTTGCTGGCGCTGGTGCCCCGGGGAATCTTCCCATCAGCACCCTGCCTGAACCCTCACGGTCCTGGGGCCTTTCCTACCCACCCTCCCAGCGTGTGGAATGGGGGTTCTTCGTACTTCTGTCTGTCCTGCCGGGGTACAGTCCAGACACATTGCGGTCACGGTAAGGGCGGAGGGCTCACAGTGCGGAAGAAAATAGCCTGCGGACTGACAACTACTTCGTTCGCCGTTGACCGGAGAACGCCTTTCGACCACCTTCGTTCCTGCGCACCACCCTCCCCTAGGCCATTCTGGTGGCTATCCTGCACCCTGCTTGAGGGTTCCTGGGCTGCCTCCGGACCTCAGCGAGCCTGTGTGATGGGGGCAACCTGGTCTCCTCTGCTCCGCCTCGCTGGCGAGCTGGGGAAATGGAAGAGCTTTCCTGACCTCCTGATGCCCACGTGTACTTTGTACCTTAGAGCCCATTTGGCACGGGGTCCATCCGGGCCTCACCATCCTGGCTTGCTTCCGGACATCGGAGGCACACGCACGGGGGCCCTGCGAGGTCTTCGAGACACCCTTGGGTCCTCGTGCTCGAGGCCCCGTGAGTCTTTGGGGGCAGCAGCTCACCTGCGCACTGCTTTCCAGGCGGTCCATAGGAGCACGAGCAGCTGGCCTGCTGTGGAGCGCAGGCATTCTCTTGCTGACCAGCCTTCCCGCAGGCCGATGCTCCAGGAACCGCTTCCCATGCCCTAGCTTCCTTGGTGCACTGACCGCGGGGACCTCCTGGTTACCCAAGTGCCAGCGTGCTCAGATTCAGGAGAATCCCTATATACAAACCGTTTGGACGTGTTCCAGAGCTGAGGGTTCCTGGCAGAGCAGCCTGCCCACTAGCCTGATGACCCAGCTGCCTCCTTGCCACTCCGCATCATAGCCTCTCCACACGGTCTCTTCCAACACGAGCAAAGTGCAGAGATCGTGCCCCGAAGGCTTTGATCCACACCCTCCTGCTGCTTCTCCCTGTCCTGACCCACCTACGTCACGCCAGTGGTGCCCGTCTTCCTTTATTCTCACCTGCTGGACCACCTATTGGGGTCCGTGGACCCTGGGGACACTGGCCAGCCCACCCTATGTGCAACTGAAGTCCCAATCAGCTAGCACTCTTCTAGCAGGCTGCTGCTCTGCTCCCTTTCGGCCACTGTACTTCCTTGTCCGTGTTGCAGTGGGGCCTTGCGGACCCCCAGGTTGACCGTGCAGGGAGGCTTCGTAGGTTTCCTCCTGGCCCTGCCTGCCCCCTTCCTGGCGAAGCCGGGGCTCTTCCGCAGCCAGCCAACCCGCCTGAAGCAGAATGAAAAACCCTTTCCTTCTCTAAAGAGCGTTACCCCGTCCCCAAGATATTGAATTGAGAAACCTTTCCGCATCATGACAGCCAGGGTCCTGGGGTATAGTTCCCCTTTGCTGTCAACACCCTCAAAGCTCCCTAGGGGTCCTGAAGTCTCCTTGTGCAGTAGCGGGCCCCATTACTGGGAAAGGGTTTTGTTTCTGTTGTCGGCTTTTACGTATTACTACCATCCCTTAGTATTATTATTATTTTTGTTTTCCTCATCTCTACTGCCTCGTTCCCGTTCGCCCTTCTGCACTCAGGGCATGCGCGGAAACCTAGCAGTGAGATATTTCACACAGGGGCTCCTTCCGGCTTCTGTGTCCCCCCGGGGCTTTTCCGGTCAGGGGGTGCTAGAGGGTTAGATTCCTGGGGGGACATCCGGACACCTTCCTGCCCTCACCTTGGTGCCTTCGGGGTCTTTTTTATGTCTCGGAATAGCTGCCTAATCAGGTCACTTGGGCCAGCGGGGCACTGGTCTGCACAAGGTCCGGGCGACCCTAATGCCCTGCTGCTGCCAAGGGGTCGGAAAAGTGGTGCTCCGGTGGCCCTGGTAGCTCGCTGGCGCTGGTGCCCCGGGGAATCTTCCCATC
The DNA here is from genome assembly GCF_030014295.1 of Loxodonta africana. Taxonomy (NCBI): domain Eukaryota; kingdom Metazoa; phylum Chordata; class Mammalia; order Proboscidea; family Elephantidae; genus Loxodonta; species Loxodonta africana. Next base: position 97,371 of record NW_026975265.1, on the reverse strand, counting down.
AGCACCCTGCCAGAACCCTGACGTTCCGGGGGGCCTTTCCTACCCACCGTCCCAGCGTGTGGAATGGGGGGTTCTTCGTACTTCTGTCTGTCCTGCCGCAGTGCAGTGCACACATGTTGCTGTCAGAGTACGGGTGGAGGGCTCCCGTTGGGGAACGAAATGCCCTGCAGACTGACAACTCCTTGGTTTGCCATTGACCGGAGAACGCCTTTCGGCCACCGTCGTTCCCGCGCGGCCCCCTCCCCTAGCCCATTCCGGTCGCTTTCCTGCACCCTGCTTGACGGTTCCTGGGCTCCGTCTGGATCTCAGCGGGCTCGGGTGATGGGGGCAACTTGGGCTCCTCTCCTCCGGCTCCCTGGCGAGCTGGGGAATGGAAGACCTTTCCTGACCTCCGTCAGCCCGCGTGTATTCTGGAAATGAGAGGCCTTTAGACACGGGGTCCTTCCATACCTAACCGTCCTGGGTTCCTTCTGGACATCTGAGGCAAGCGCACGGGGGCCCTGCAAGAAGTCCCGAACACCCTCGTGTCCTCGTGCGCAAGCTCTGTGTGCCTTTTGGGCCAGCAGCTCACCTGCTCACTGCTTTCCAGACGTCCCTTACGAGCACCAGCCGCTGGCCTGCAGATATTCTCTTGGTAAGCAGCCTTGCCTCCGGCTGATGCTCCAGGAGCCGCTTCCAATGCCCTAGCTCCCTCGCTCCGCTGACCAGGGGGACCTTCTGGTTACCCAAGTGCCAGCATGCTCTGATTCGGGACAATCCCCGGATACAAACAGTTTGGGCATGATACAGAGCCGAGGCTTCCTGGGCCAGCACCCTGCCCACTAGTCTGGTGACCAAGCGGCCTCCTTGCCACCGTGCGTCATGACCCCTGAGGCCCTGGGACTCTTCCGGCGCATGCATACTGCAGAGATGGTGCCCGGAGGGCACTGCCGGACACACTCCTGCCGCTTTTCCCGTCCTGCCCCACCTACGTCATGGCAGTGGTGCCCCTTGGGCCTTTTCGGTCACCTGCCTGACGACATATTGGGGTCCGTGCACACTAGGGACACTGGCCAGCCTGTCCTATGTGGAACTGAAGTCCCGATCAGCAAGCACTCTTCCAGCAGGCTGCTGCAGTGCTCGCTTTCGGCCACTGTACTTCCCTGTCAGTGTTGCAGTGGGGGCCTTGAGGAGCACCAGGCTGTCCGTGCAGGGAGGCTTCCTAGCTTCCTCCTGGCCCCTGCCTGCCCGCTGCCTGGGGAAACCGGGGCTCTTCCGCTGCCAGCCAGCCCGCCTGAAACAGAACGAAAAACACTTTGCTTCTCTTACCGGCGTTACCCGTCCCCAAGATACTGAATTGAGAATCCATACCGCATCATGACAGCCAGGGTCCCGGGGTGTAGTTCCCCTTTGCTTCACCAATAGCCTCAAGGTTCCCTGGGGGTCCTGAAGTCTCCTTGTGCCTTAGCAGGCCCCATTCCTCGAGAAAGGGTTTCATTTTTGGGGTCGTATTTCATGTATTACTACCATCCCGTCTCTACTGCCATCATTCCCATTCGCCCTTCTACACTCAGGGCCTGCGCGGGCACCTAGCCGTGAGTGAGATATTTCACACAGGGCTCCTTCCGGCTTCTGTGTCCCCCCGGGGCTCTTCCGGTCAGGGGGTGCTAGAGGGTTAGATTCCCGCGGGAACATGCGGACACCTTCCTGCCCTCACCTTGGTGCCCTCGGGTCTTTTCTATGCATCAGAATAGCTACCTATTCAGGTCATGTGGGCCAGAGGGGCACTGGTCTGCACAAGGTCCGGGCGACCCTCGTGCCCTGCTGCTGCCACGTGGTCTGAAAAGTAGTGCTCAGATGGTCCTGGTAGCTTGCTGGCGCTGGTGCCCCGGGGAATCTTCCCATCAGCACCCTGCCTGAACCCTCACGGTCCTGGGGGCCTTTCCTACCCACCCTCCCAGCGTGTGGAATGGGGGTTCTTCGTACTTCTGTCTGTCCTGCCGGGGTACAGTCCAGACACATTGCGGTCACGGTAAGGGCGGAGGGCTCACAGTGCGGAAGAAAATAGCCTGCGGACTGACAACTACTTCGTTCGCCGTTGACCGGAGAACGCCTTTCGACCACCTTCGTTCCTGCGCACCACCCTCCCCTAGGCCATTCTGGTGGCTATCCTGCACCCTGCTTGAGGGTTCCTGGGCTGCCTCCGGACCTCAGCGAGCCTATGTGATGGGGGCAACCTGGTCTCCTCTGCTCCGCCTCGCTGGCGAGCTGGGGAAATGGAAGAGCTTTCCTGACCTCCTGATGCCCACGTGTACTTTGTACCTTAGAGCCCATTTGGCACGGGGTCCATCCGGGCCTCACCATCCTGGCTTGCTTCCGGACATCGGAGGCACACGCACGGGGGCCCTGCGAGGTCTTCGAGACACCCTTGGGTCCTCGTGCTCGAGCCCCGTGAGTCTTTGGGGGCAGCAGCTCGCCTGCGCACTGCTTTCCAGGCGGTCCATAGGAGCACGAGCAGCTGGCCTGCTGTGGAGCGCAGGCATTCTCTTGCTGACCAGCCTTCCCGCAGGCCGATGCTCCAGGAACCGCTTCCCATGCCCTAGCTTCCTTGGTGCACTGACCGCGGGGACCTCCTGGTTACCCAAGTGCCAGCGTGCTCAGATTCAGGAGAATCCCTTTATACAAACCGTTTGGACGTGTTCCAGAGCTGAGGGTTCCTGGCAGAGCAGCCTGCCCACTAGCCTGATGACCCAGCTGCCTCCTTGCCACTCCGCATCATAGCCTCTCCACACGGTCTCTTCCAACACGAGCAAAGTGCAGAGATCGTGCCCCGAAGGCTTTGATCGACACCCTCCTGCTGCTTCTCCCTGTCCTGACCCACCTACGTCACGCCAGTGGTGCCCGTCTTCCTTTATTCTCACCTGCTGGACCACCTATTGGGGTCCGTGGACCCTGGGGACACTGGCCAGCCCACCCTATGTGCAACTGAAGTCCCAATCAGCTAGCACTCTTCTAGCAGGCTGCTGCTCTGCTCCCTTTCGGCCACTGTACTTCCTTGTCCGTGTTGCAGTGGGGGCCTTGCGGACCCCCAGGTTGACCGTGCAGGGAGGCTTCGTAGCTTTCCTCCTGGCCCCTGCCTGCCCCCTTCCTGGCGAAGCCGGGGCTCTTCCGCAGCCAGCCAACCCGCCTGAAGCAGAATGAAAAACCCTTTCCTTCTCTAAAGAGCGTTACCCCGTCCCCAAGATATTGAATTGAGAAACCTTTCCGCATCATGACAGCCAGGGTCCTGGGGTATAGTTCCCCTTTGCTGTCAACACCCTCAAAGCTCCCTAGGGGTCCTGAAGTCTCCTTGTGCAGTAGCGGGCCCCATTACTGGGAAAGGGTTTTGTTTCTGTTGTCGGCTTTTACGTATTACTACCATCCCTTAGTATTATTATTATTTTTGTTTTCCTCATCTCTACTGCCTCGTTCCCGTTCGCCCTTCTGCACTCAGGGCATGCGCGGAAACCTAGCAGTGAGATATTTCACACAGGGCTCCTTCCGGCTTCTGTGTCCCCCCGGGGCTTTTCCGGTCAGGGGGTGCTAGAGGGTTAGATTCCTGGGGGGACATCCGGACACCTTCCTGCCCTCACCTTGGTGCCTTCGGGGTCTTTTTTATGTCTCGGAATAGCTGCCTAATCAGGTCACTTGGGCCAGCGGGGCACTGGTCTGCACAAGGTCCGGGCGACCCTAATGCCCTGCTGCTGCCAAGGGGTCGGAAAAGTGGTGCTCCGGTGGCCCTGGTAGCTCGCTGGCGCTGGTGCCCCGGGGAATCTTCCCATCAGCACCCTGCCTGAACCCTGACGTTCCGGGGGGCCTTTCCTACCCACCGTCCCAGCGTGTGGAATGGGGGGTTCTTCGTACTTCTGTCTGTCCTGCCGCAGTGCAGTGCACACATGTTGCTGTCAGAGTACGGGTGGAGGGCTCCCGTTGGGGAACGAAATGCCCTGCAGACTGACAACTCCTTGGTTTGCCATTGACCGGAGAACGCCTTTCGGCCACCGTCGTTCCCGCGCGGCCCCCTCCCCTAGCCCATTCCGGTCGCTTTCCTGCACCCTGCTTGACGGTTCCTGGGCTCCCTCTGGATCTCAGCGGGCTCGGGTGATGGGGGCAACTTGGGCTCCTCTCCTCCGGCTCCCTGGCGAGCTGGGGAATGGAAGACCTTTCCTGACCTCCGTCAGCCCGCGTGTATTCTGGAAATGAGAGGCCTTTAGACACGGGGTCCTTCCATACCTAACCGTCCTGGGTTCCTTCTGGACATCTGAGGCAAGCGCACGGGGGCCCTGCAAGAAGTCCCGGACACCCTCGTGTCCTCGTGCGCAAGCTCTGTGTGCCTTTTGGGCCAGCAGCTCACCTGCTCACTGCTTTCCAGACGTCCCTTACGAGCACCAGCCGCTGGCCTGCAGATATTCTCTTGGTAAGCAGCCTTGCCTCCGGCTGATGCTCCAGGAGCCGCTTCCAATGCCCTAGCTCCCTCGCTCCGCTGACCAGGGGGACCTTCTGGTTACCCAAGTGCCAGCATGCTCTGATTCGGGACAATCCCCGGATACAAACAGTTTGGGCATGATACAGAGCCGAGGCTTCCTGGGCCAGCACCCTGCCCACTAGTCTGGTGACCAAGCGGCCTCCTTGCCACCGTGCGTCATGAGCCCTGAGGCCCTGGGACTCTTCCGGCGCGTGCATACTGCAGAGATGGTGCCCGGAGGGCACTGCCGGACACACTCCTGCCGCTTTTCCCGTCCTGCCCCACCTACGTCATGGCAGTGGTGCCCCTTGGGCCTTTTCGGTCACCTGCCTGACGACATATTGGGGTCCGTGCACACTAGGGACACTGGCCAGCCTGTCCTATGTGGAACTGAAGTCCCGATCAGCAAGCACTCTTCCAGCAGGCTGCTGCAGTGCTCGCTTTCGGCCACTGTACTTCCCTGTCAGTGTTGCAGTGGGGGCCTTGAGGAGCACCAGGCTGTCCGTGCAGGGAGGCTTCCTAGCTTCCTCCTGGCCCCTGCCTGCCCGCTGCCTGGGGAAACCGGGGCTCTTCCGCTGCCAGCCAGCCCGCCTGAAACAGAACGAAAAACACTTTGCTTCTCTTACCGGCGTTACCCGTCCCCAAGATACTGAATTGAGAATCCATACCGCATCATGACAGCCAGGGTCCCGGGGTGTAGTTCCCCTTTGCTTCACCAATAGCCTCAAGGTTCCCTGGGGGTCCTGAAGTCTCCTTGTGCCTTAGCAGGCCCCATTCCTCGAGAAAGGGTTTCATTTTTGGGGTCGTATTTCATGTATTACTACCATCCCGTCTCTACTGCCATCATTCCCATTCGCCCTTCTACACTCAGGGCCTGCGCGGGCACCTAGCCGTGAGTGAGATATTTCACACAGGGCTCCTTCCGGCTTCTGTGTCCCCCCGGGGCTCTTCCGGTCAGGGGGTGCTAGAGGGTTAGATTCCCGCGGGAACATGCGGACACCTTCCTGCCCTCACCTTGGTGCCCTCGGGTCTTTTCTATGCATCAGAATAGCTACCTATTCAGGTCATGTGGGCCAGAGGGGCACTGGTCTGCACAAGGTCCGGGCGACCCTCGTGCCCTGCTGCTGCCACGCGGTCTGAAAAGTAGTGCTCAGATGGTCCTGGTAGCTTGCTGGCGCTGGTGCCCCGGGGAATCTTCCCATCAGCACCCTGCCTGAACCCTCACGGTCCTGGGGGCCTTTCCTACCCACCCTCCCAGCGTGTGGAATGGGGGTTCTTCGTACTTCTGTCTGTCCTGCCGGGGTACAGTCCAGACACATTGCGGTCACGGTAAGGGCGGAGGGCTCACAGTGCGGAAGAAAATAGCCTGCGGACTGACAACTACTTCGTTCGCCGTTGACCGGAGAACGCCTTTCGACCACCTTCGTTCCTGCGCACCACCCTCCCCTAGGCCATTCTGGTGGCTATCCTGCACCCTGCTTGAGGGTTCCTGGGCTGCCTCCGGACCTCAGCGAGCCTGTGTGATGGGGGCAACCTGGTCTCCTCTGCTCCGCCTCGCTGGCGAGCTGGGGAAATGGAAGAGCTTTCCTGACCTCCTGATGCCCACGTGTACTTTGTACCTTAGAGCCCATTTGGCACGGGGTCCATCCGGGCCTCACCATCCTGGCTTGCTTCCGGACATCGGAGGCACACGCACGGGGGCCCTGCGAGGTCTTCGAGACACCCTTGGGTCCTCGTGCTCGAGCCCCGTGAGTCTTTGGGGGCAGCAGCTCACCTGCGCACTGCTTTCCAGGCGGTCCATAGGAGCACGAGCAGCTGGCCTGCTGTGGAGCGCAGGCATTCTCTTGCTGACCAGCCTTCCCGCAGGCCGATGCTCCAGGAACCGCTTCCCATGCCCTAGCTTCCTTGGTGCACTGACCGCGGGGACCTCCTGGTTACCCAAGTGCCAGCGTGCTCAGATTCAGGAGAATCCCTATATACAAACCGTTTGGACGTGTTCCAGAGCTGAGGGTTCCTGGCAGAGCAGCCTGCCCACTAGCCTGATGACCCAGCTGCCTCCTTGCCACTCCGCATCATAGCCTCTCCACACGGTCTCTTCCAACACGAGCAAAGTGCAGAGATCGTGCCCCGAAGGCTTTGATCCACACCCTCCTGCTGCTTCTCCCTGTCCTGACCCACCTACGTCACGCCAGTGGTGCCCGTCTTCCTTTATTCTCACCTGCTGGACCACCTATTGGGGTCCGTGGACCCTGGGGACACTGGCCAGCCCACCCTATGTGCAACTGAAGTCCCAATCAGCTAGCACTCTTCTAGCAGGCTGCTGCTCTGCTCCCTTTCGGCCACTGTACTTCCTTGTCCGTGTTGCAGTGGGGGCCTTGCGGACCCCCAGGTTGACCGTGCAGGGAGGCTTCGTAGGTTTCCTCCTGGCCCCTGCCTGCCCCCTTCCTGGCGAAGCCGGGGCTCTTCCGCAGCCAGCCAACCCGCCTGAAGCAGAATGAAAAACCCTTTCCTTCTCTAAAGAGCGTTACCCCGTCCCCAAGATATTGAATTGAGAAACCTTTCCGCATCATGACAGCCAGGGTCCTGGGGTATAGTTCCCCTTTGCTGTCAACACCCTCAAAGCTCCCTAGGGGTCCTGAAGTCTCCTTGTGCAGTAGCGGGCCCCATTACTGGGAAAGGGTTTTGTTTCTGTTGTCGGCTTTTACGTATTACTACCATCCCTTAGTATTATTATTATTTTTGTTTTCCTCATCTCTACTGCCTCGTTCCCGTTCGCCCTTCTGCACTCAGGGCATGCGCGGAAACCTAGCAGTGAGATATTTCACACAGGGCTCCTTCCGGCTTCTGTGTCCCCCCGGGGCTTTTCCGGTCAGGGGGTGCTAGAGGGTTAGATTCCTGGGGGGACATCCGGACACCTTCCTGCCCTCACCTTGGTGCCTTCGGGGTCTTTTTTATGTCTCGGAATAGCTGCCTAATCAGGTCACTTGGGCCAGCGGGGCACTGGTCTGCACAAGGTCCGGGCGACCCTAATGCCCTGCTGCTGCCAAGGGGTCGGAAAAGTGGTGCTCCGGTGGCCCTGGTAGCTCGCTGGCGCTGGTGCCCCGGGGAATCTTCCCATCAGCACCCTGCCAGAACCCTGACGTTCCGGGGGGCCTTTCCTACCCACCGTCCCAGCGTGTGGAATGGGGGGTTCTTCGTACTTCTGTCTGTCCTGCCGCAGTGCAGTGCACACATGTTGCTGTCAGAGTACGGGTGGAGGGCTCCCGTTGGGGAACGAAATGCCCTGCAGACTGACAACTCCTTGGTTTGCCATTGACCGGAGAACGCCTTTCGGCCACCGTCGTTCCCGCGCGGCCCCCTCCCCTAGCCCATTCCGGTCGCTTTCCTGCACCCTGCTTGACGGTTCCTGGGCTCCGTCTGGATCTCAGCGGGCTCGGGTGATGGGGGCAACTTGGGCTCCTCTCCTCCGGCTCCCTGGCGAGCTGGGGAATGGAAGACCTTTCCTGACCTCCGTCAGCCCGCGTGTATTCTGGAAATGAGAGGCCTTTAGACACGGGGTCCTTCCATACCTAACCGTCCTGGGTTCCTTCTGGACATCTGAGGCAAGCGCACGGGGGCCCTGCAAGAAGTCCCGAACACCCTCGTGTCCTCGTGCGCAAGCTCTGTGTGCCTTTTGGGCCAGCAGCTCACCTGCTCACTGCTTTCCAGACGTCCCTTACGAGCACCAGCCGCTGGCCTGCAGATATTCTCTTGGTAAGCAGCCTTGCCTCCGGCTGATGCTCCAGGAGCCGCTTCCAATGCCCTAGCTCCCTCGCTCCGCTGACCAGGGGGACCTTCTGGTTACCCAAGTGCCAGCATGCTCTGATTCGGGACAATCCCCGGATACAAACAGTTTGGGCATGATACAGAGCCGAGGCTTCCTGGGCCAGCACCCTGCCCACTAGTCTGGTGACCAAGCGGCCTCCTTGCCACCGTGCGTCATGACCCCTGAGGCCCTGGGACTCTTCCGGCGCATGCATACTGCAGAGATGGTGCCCGGAGGGCACTGCCGGACACACTCCTGCCGCTTTTCCCGTCCTGCCCCACCTACGTCATGGCAGTGGTGCCCCTTGGGCCTTTTCGGTCACCTGCCTGACGACATATTGGGGTCCGTGCACACTAGGGACACTGGCCAGCCTGTCCTATGTGGAACTGAAGTCCCGATCAGCAAGCACTCTTCCAGCAGGCTGCTGCAGTGCTCGCTTTCGGCCACTGTACTTCCCTGTCAGTGTTGCAGTGGGGGCCTTGAGGAGCACCAGGCTGTCCGTGCAGGGAGGCTTCCTAGCTTCCTCCTGGCCCCTGCCTGCCCGCTGCCTGGGGAAACCGGGGCTCTTCCGCTGCCAGCCAGCCCGCCTGAAACAGAACGAAAAACACTTTGCTTCTCTTACCGGCGTTACCCGTCCCCAAGATACTGAATTGAGAATCCATACCGCATCATGACAGCCAGGGTCCCGGGGTGTAGTTCCCCTTTGCTTCACCAATAGCCTCAAGGTTCCCTGGGGGTCCTGAAGTCTCCTTGTGCCTTAGCAGGCCCCATTCCTCGAGAAAGGGTTTCATTTTTGGGGTCGTATTTCATGTATTACTACCATCCCGTCTCTACTGCCATCATTCCCATTCGCCCTTCTACACTCAGGGCCTGCGCGGGCACCTAGCCGTGAGTGAGATATTTCACACAGGGCTCCTTCCGGCTTCTGTGTCCCCCCGGGGCTCTTCCGGTCAGGGGGTGCTAGAGGGTTAGATTCCCGCGGGAACATGCGGACACCTTCCTGCCCTCACCTTGGTGCCCTCGGGTCTTTTCTATGCATCAGAATAGCTACCTATTCAGGTCATGTGGGCCAGAGGGGCACTGGTCTGCACAAGGTCCGGGCGACCCTCGTGCCCTGCTGCTGCCACGTGGTCTGAAAAGTAGTGCTCAGATGGTCCTGGTAGCTTGCTGGCGCTGGTGCCCCGGGGAATCTTCCCATCAGCACCCTGCCTGAACCCTCACGGTCCTGGGGGCCTTTCCTACCCACCCTCCCAGCGTGTGGAATGGGGGTTCTTCGTACTTCTGTCTGTCCTGCCGGGGTACAGTCCAGACACATTGCGGTCACGGTAAGGGCGGAGGGCTCACAGTGCGGAAGAAAATAGCCTGCGGACTGACAACTACTTCGTTCGCCGTTGACCGGAGAACGCCTTTCGACCACCTTCGTTCCTGCGCACCACCCTCCCCTAGGCCATTCTGGTGGCTATCCTGCACCCTGCTTGAGGGTTCCTGGGCTGCCTCCGGACCTCAGCGAGCCTATGTGATGGGGGCAACCTGGTCTCCTCTGCTCCGCCTCGCTGGCGAGCTGGGGAAATGGAAGAGCTTTCCTGACCTCCTGATGCCCACGTGTACTTTGTACCTTAGAGCCCATTTGGCACGGGGTCCATCCGGGCCTCACCATCCTGGCTTGCTTCCGGACATCGGAGGCACACGCACGGGGGCCCTGCGAGGTCTTCGAGACACCCTTGGGTCCTCGTGCTCGAGCCCCGTGAGTCTTTGGGGGCAGCAGCTCGCCTGCGCACTGCTTTCCAGGCGGTCCATAGGAGCACGAGCAGCTGGCCTGCTGTGGAGCGCAGGCATTCTCTTGCTGACCAGCCTTCCCGCAGGCCGATGCTCCAGGAACCGCTTCCCATGCCCTAGCTTCCTTGGTGCACTGACCGCGGGGACCTCCTGGTTACCCAAGTGCCAGCGTGCTCAGATTCAGGAGAATCCCTTTATACAAACCGTTTGGACGTGTTCCAGAGCTGAGGGTTCCTGGCAGAGCAGCCTGCCCACTAGCCTGATGACCCAGCTGCCTCCTTGCCACTCCGCATCATAGCCTCTCCACACGGTCTCTTCCAACACGAGCAAAGTGCAGAGATCGTGCCCCGAAGGCTTTGATCGACACCCTCCTGCTGCTTCTCCCTGTCCTGACCCACCTACGTCACGCCAGTGGTGCCCGTCTTCCTTTATTCTCACCTGCTGGACCACCTATTGGGGTCCGTGGACCCTGGGGACACTGGCCAGCCCACCCTATGTGCAACTGAAGTCCCAATCAGCTAGCACTCTTCTAGCAGGCTGCTGCTCTGCTCCCTTTCGGCCACTGTACTTCCTTGTCCGTGTTGCAGTGGGGGCCTTGCGGACCCCCAGGTTGACCGTGCAGGGAGGCTTCGTAGCTTTCCTCCTGGCCCCTGCCTGCCCCCTTCCTGGCGAAGCCGGGGCTCTTCCGCAGCCAGCCAACCCGCCTGAAGCAGAATGAAAAACCCTTTCCTTCTCTAAAGAGCGTTACCCCGTCCCCAAGATATTGAATTGAGAAACCTTTCCGCATCATGACAGCCAGGGTCCTGGGGTATAGTTCCCCTTTGCTGTCAACACCCTCAAAGCTCCCTAGGGGTCCTGAAGTCTCCTTGTGCAGTAGCGGGCCCCATTACTGGGAAAGGGTTTTGTTTCTGTTGTCGGCTTTTACGTATTACTACCATCCCTTAGTATTATTATTATTTTTGTTTTCCTCATCTCTACTGCCTCGTTCCCGTTCGCCCTTCTGCACTCAGGGCATGCGCGGAAACCTAGCAGTGAGATATTTCACACAGGGCTCCTTCCGGCTTCTGTGTCCCCCCGGGGCTTTTCCGGTCAGGGGGTGCTAGAGGGTTAGATTCCTGGGGGGACATCCGGACACCTTCCTGCCCTCACCTTGGTGCCTTCGGGGTCTTTTTTATGTCTCGGAATAGCTGCCTAATCAGGTCACTTGGGCCAGCGGGGCACTGGTCTGCACAAGGTCCGGGCGACCCTAATGCCCTGCTGCTGCCAAGGGGTCGGAAAAGTGGTGCTCCGGTGGCCCTGGTAGCTCGCTGGCGCTGGTGCCCCGGGGAATCTTCCCATCAGCACCCTGCCAGAACCCTGACGTTCCGGGGGGCCTTTCCTACCCACCGTCCCAGCGTGTGGAATGGGGGGTTCTTCGTACTTCTATCTGTCCTGCCGCAGTGCAGTGCACACATGTTGCTGTCAGAGTACGGGTGGAGGGCTCCCGTTGGGGAACGAAATGCCCTGCAGACTGACAACTCCTTGGTTTGCCATTGACCGGAGAACGCCTTTCGGCCACCGTCGTTCCCGCGCGGCCCCCTCCCCTAGCCCATTCCGGTCGCTTTCCTGCACCCTGCTTGACGGTTCCTGGGCTCCGTCTGGATCTCAGCGGGCTCGGGTGATGGGGGCAACTTGGGCTCCTCTCCTCCGGCTCCCTGGCGAGCTGGGGAATGGAAGACCTTTCCTGACCTCCGTCAGCCCGCGTGTATTCTGGAAATGAGAGGCCTTTAGACACGGGGTCCTTCCATACCTAACCGTCCTGGGTTCCTTCTGGACATCTGAGGCAAGCGCACGGGGGCCCTGCAAGAAGTCCCGGACACCCTCGTGTCCTCGTGCGCAAGCTCTGTGTGCCTTTTGGGCCAGCAGCTCACCTGCTCACTGCTTTCCAGACGTCCCTTACGAGCACCAGCCGCTGGCCTGCAGATATTCTCTTGGTAAGCAGCCTTGCCTCCGGCTGATGCTCCAGGAGCCGCTTCCAATGCCCTAGCTCCCTCGCTCCGCTGACCAGGGGGACCTTCTGGTTACCCAAGTGCCAGCATGCTCTGATTCGGGACAATCCCCGGATACAAACAGTTTGGGCATGATACAGAGCCGAGGCTTCCTGGGCCAGCACCCTGCCCACTAGTCTGGTGACCAAGCGGCCTCCTTGCCACCGTGCGTCATGACCCCTGAGGCCCTGGGACTCTTCCGGCGCGTGCATACTGCAGAGATGGTGCCCGGAGGGCACTGCCGGACACACTCCTGCCGCTTTTCCCGTCCTGCCCCACCTACGTCATGGCAGTGGTGCCCCTTGGGCCTTTTCGGTCACCTGCCTGACGACATATTGGGGTCCGTGCACACTAGGGACACTGGCCAGCCTGTCCTATGTGGAACTGAAGTCCCGATCAGCAAGCACTCTTCCAGCAGGCTGCTGCAGTGCTCGCTTTCGGCCACTGTACTTCCCTGTCAGTGTTGCAGTGGGGGCCTTGAGGAGCACCAGGCTGTCCGTGCAGGGAGGCTTCCTAGCTTCCTCCTGGCCCCTGCCTGCCCGCTGCCTGGGGAAACCGGGGCTCTTCCGCTGCCAGCCAGCCCGCCTGAAACAGAACGAAAAACACTTTGCTTCTCTTACCGGCGTTACCCGTCCCCAAGATACTGAATTGAGAATCCATACCGCATCATGACAGCCAGGGTCCCGGGGTGTAGTTCCCCTTTGCTTCACCAATAGCCTCAAGGTTCCCTGGGGGTCCTGAAGTCTCCTTGTGCCTTAGCAGGCCCCATTCCTCGAGAAAGGGTTTCATTTTTGGGGTCGTATTTCATGTATTACTACCATCCCGTCTCTACTGCCATCATTCCCATTCGCCCTTCTACACTCAGGGCCTGCGCGGGCACCTAGCCGTGAGTGAGATATTTCACACAGGGCTCCTTCCGGCTTCTGTGTCCCCCCGGGGCTCTTCCGGTCAGGGGGTGCTAGAGGGTTAGATTCCCGCGGGAACATGCGGACACCTTCCTGCCCTCACCTTGGTGCCCTCGGGTCTTTTCTATGCATCAGAATAGCTACCTATTCAGGTCATGTGGGCCAGAGGGGCACTGGTCTGCACAAGGTCCGGGCGACCCTCGTGCCCTGCTGCTGCCACGCGGTCTGAAAAGTAGTGCTCAGATGGTCCTGGTAGCTTGCTGGCGCTGGTGCCCCGGGGAATCTTCCCATCAGCACCCTGCCTGAACCCTCACGGTCCTGGGGGCCTTTCCTACCCACCCTCCCAGCGTGTGGAATGGGGGTTCTTCGTACTTCTGTCTGTCCTGCCGGGGTACAGTCCAGACACATTGCGGTCACGGTAAGGGCGGAGGGCTCACAGTGCGGAAGAAAATAGCCTGCGGACTGACAACTACTTCGTTCGCCGTTGACCGGAGAACGCCTTTCGACCACCTTCGTTCCTGAGCACCACCCTCCCCTAGGCCATTCTGGTGGCTATCCTGCACCCTGCTTGAGGGTTCCTGGGCTGCCTCCGGACCTCAGCGAGCCTGTGTGATGGGGGCAACCTGGTCTCCTCTGCTCCGCCTCGCTGGCGAGCTGGGGAAATGGAAGAGCTTTCCTGACCTCCTGATGCCCACGTGTACTTTGTACCTTAGAGCCCATTTGGCACGGGGTCCATCCGGGCCTCACCATCCTGGCTTGCTTCTGGACATCGGAGGCACACGCACGGGGGCCCTGCGAGGTCTTCGAGACACCCTTGGGTCCTCGTGCTCGAGCCCCGTGAGTCTTTGGGGGCAGCAGCTCGCCTGCGCACTGCTTTCCAGGCGGTCCATAGGAGCACGAGCAGCTGGCCTGCTGTGGAGCGCAGGCATTCTCTTGCTGACCAGCCTTCCCGCAGGCCGATGCTCCAGGAACCGCTTCCCATGCCCTAGCTTCCCTGGTGCACTGACCGGGGGGACCTCCTGGTTACCCAAGTGCCAGCGTGCTCAGATTCAGGAGAATCCCTTTATACAAACCGTTTGGACGTGTTCCAGAGCTGAGGGTTCCTGGCAGAGCAGCCTGCCCACTAGCCTGATGACCCAGCTGCCTCCTTGCCACTCCGCATCATAGCCTCTCCACACGGTCTCTTCCAACACGGGCAAAGTGCAGAGATCGTGCCCCGAAGGCTTTGATCGACACCCTCCTGCTGCTTCTCCCTGTCCTGACCCACCTACGTCACGCCAGTGGTGCCCGTCTTCCTTTATTCTCACCTGCTGGACCACCTATTGGGGTCCGTGGACCCTGGGGACACTGGCCAGCCCACCCTATGTGCAACTGAAGTCCCAATCAGCTAGCACTCTTCTAGCAGGCTGCTGCTCTGCTCCCTTTCGGCCACTGTACTTCCTTGTCCGTGTTGCAGTGGGGGCCTTGCGGACCCCCAGGTTGACCGTGCAGGGAGGCTTCGTAGCTTTCCTCCTGGCCCCTGCCTGCCCCCTTCCTGGCGAAGCCGGGGCTCTTCCGCAGCCAGCCAACCCGCCTGAAGCAGAATGAAAAACCCTTTCCTTCTCTAAAGAGCGTTACCCCGTCCCCAAGATATTGAATTGAGAAACCTTTCCGCATCATGACAGCCAGGGTCCTGGGGTATAGTTCCCCTTTGCTGTCAACACCCTCAAAGCTCCCTAGGGGTCCTGAAGTCTCCTTGTGCAGTAGCGGGCCCCATTACTGGGAAAGGGTTTTGTTTCTGTTGTCGGCTTTTACGTATTACTACCATCCCTTAGTATTATTATTATTTTTGTTTTCCTCATCTCTACTGCCTCGTTCCCGTTCGCCCTTCTGCACTCAGGGCATGCGCGGAAACCTAGCAGTGAGATATTTCACACAGGGCTCCTTCCGGCTTCTGTGTCCCCCCGGGGCTTTTCCGGTCAGGGGGTGCTAGAGGGTTAGATTCCTGGGGGGACATCCGGACACCTTCCTGCCCTCACCTTGGTGCCTTCGGGGTCTTTTTTATGTCTCGGAATAGCTGCCTAATCAGGTCACTTGGGCCAGCGGGGCACTGGTCTGCACAAGGTCCGGGCGACCCTAATGCCCTGCTGCTGCCAAGGGGTCGGAAAAGTGGTGCTCCGGTGGCCCTGGTAGCTCGCTGGCGCTGGTGCCCCGGGGAATCTTCCCATCAGCACCCTGCCAGAACCCTGACGTTCCGGGGGGCCTTTCCTACCCACCGTCCCAGCGTGTGGAATGGGGGGTTCTTCGTACTTCTGTCTGTCCTGCCGCAGTGCAGTGCACACATGTTGCTGTCAGAGTACGGGTGGAGGGCTCCCGTTGGGGAACGAAATGCCCTGCAGACTGACAACTCCTTGGTTTGCCATTGACCGGAGAACGCCTTTCGGCCACCGTCGTTCCCGCGCGGCCCCCTCCCCTAGCCCATTCCGGTCGCTTTCCTGCACCCTGCTTGACGGTTCCTGGGCTCCGTCTGGATCTCAGCGGGCTCGGGTGATGGGGGCAACTTGGGCTCCTCTCCTCCGGCTCCCTGGCGAGCTGGGGAATGGAAGACCTTTCCTGACCTCCGTCAGCCCGCGTGTATTCTGGAAATGAGAGGCCTTTAGACACGGGGTCCTTCCATACCTAACCGTCCTGGGTTCCTTCTGGACATCTGAGGCAAGCGCACGGGGGCCCTGCAAGAAGTCCCGGACACCCTCGTGTCCTCGTGCGCAAGCTCTGTGTGCCTTTTGGGCCAGCAGCTCACCTGCTCACTGCTTTCCAGACGTCCCTTACGAGCACCAGCCGCTGGCCTGCAGATATTCTCTTGGTAAGCAGCCTTGCCTCCGGCTGATGCTCCAGGAGCCGCTTCCAATGCCCTAGCTCCCTCGCTCCGCTGACCAGGGGGACCTTCTGGTTACCCAAGTGCCAGCATGCTCTGATTCGGGACAATCCCCGGATACAAACAGTTTGGGCATGATACAGAGCCGAGGCTTCCTGGGCCAGCACCCTGCCCACTAGTCTGGTGACCAAGCGGCCTCCTTGCCACCGTGCGTCATGACCCCTGAGGCCCTGGGACTCTTCCGGCGCGTGCATACTGCAGAGATGGTGCCCGGAGGGCACTGCCGGACACACTCCTGCCGCTTTTCCCGTCCTGCCCCACCTACGTCATGGCAGTGGTGCCCCTTGGGCCTTTTCGGTCACCTGCCTGACGACATATTGGGGTCCGTGCACACTAGGGACACTGGCCAGCCTGTCCTATGTGGAACTGAAGTCCCGATCAGCAAGCACTCTTCCAGCAGGCTGCTGCAGTGCTCGCTTTCGGCCACTGTACTTCCCTGTCAGTGTTGCAGTGGGGGCCTTGAGGAGCACCAGGCTGTCCGTGCAGGGAGGCTTCCTAGCTTCCTCCTGGCCCCTGCCTGCCCGCTGCCTGGGGAAACCGGGGCTCTTCCGCTGCCAGCCAGCCCGCCTGAAACAGAACGAAAAACACTTTGCTTCTCTTACCGGCGTTACCCGTCCCCAAGATACTGAATTGAGAATCCATACCGCATCATGACAGCCAGGGTCCCGGGGTGTAGTTCCCCTTTGCTTCACCAATAGCCTCAACGTTCCCTGGGGGTCCTGAAGTCTCCTTGTGCCTTAGCAGGCCCCATTCCTCGAGAAAGGGTTTCATTTTTGGGGTCGTATTTCATGTATTACTACCATCCCGTCTCTACTGCCATCATTCCCATTCGCCCTTCTACACTCAGGGCCTGCGCGGGCACCTAGCCGTGAGTGAGATATTTCACACAGGGCTCCTTCCGGCTTCTGTGTCCCCCCGGGGCTCTTCCGGTCAGGGGGTGCTAGAGGGTTAGATTCCCGCGGGAACATGCGGACACCTTCCTGCCCTCACCTTGGTGCCCTCGGGTCTTTTCTATGCATCAGAATAGCTACCTATTCAGGTCATGTGGGCCAGAGGGGCACTGGTCTGCACAAGGTCCGGGCGACCCTCGTGCCCTGCTGCTGCCACGCGGTCTGAAAAGTAGTGCTCAGATGGTCCTGGTAGCTTGCTGGCGCTGGTGCCCCGGGGAATCTTCCCATCAGCACCCTGCCTGAACCCTCACGGTCCTGGGGGCCTTTCCTACCCACCCTCCCAGCGTGTGGAATGGGGGTTCTTCGTACTTCTGTCTGTCCTGCCGGGGTACAGTCCAGACACATTGCGGTCACGGTAAGGGAGGAGGGCTCACAGTGCGGAAGAAAATAGCCTGCGGACTGACAACTACTTCGTTCGCCGTTGACCGGAGAACGCCTTTCGACCACCTTCGTTCCTGAGCACCACCCTCCCCTAGGCCATTCTGGTGGCTATCCTGCACCCTGCTTGAGGGTTCCTGGGCTGCCTCCGGACCTCAGCGAGCCTGTGTGATGGGGGCAACCTGGTCTCCTCTGCTCCGCCTCGCTGGCGAGCTGGGGAAATGGAAGAGCTTTCCTGACCTCCTGATGCCCACGTGTACTTTGTACCTTAGAGCCCATTTGGCAGGGGGTCCATCCGGGCCTCACCATCCTGGCTTGCTTCTGGACATCGGAGGCACACGCACGGGGGCCCTGCGAGGTCTTCGAGACACCCTTGGGTCCTCGTGCTCGAGCCCCGTGAGTCTTTGGGGGCAGCAGCTCGCCTGCGCACTGCTTTCCAGGCGGTCCATAGGAGCACGAGCAGCTGGCCTGCTGTGGAGCGCAGGCATTCTCTTGCTGACCAGCCTTCCCGCAGGCCGATGCTCCAGGAACCGCTTCCCATGCCCTAGCTTCCCTGGTGCACTGACCGGGGGGACCTCCTGGTTACCCAAGTGCCAGCGTGCTCAGATTCAGGAGAATCCCTTTATACAAACCGTTTGGACGTGTTCCAGAGCTGAGGGTTCCTGGCAGAGCAGCCTGCCCACTAGCCTGATGACCCAGCTGCCTCCTTGCCACTCCGCATCATAGCCTCTCCACACGGTCTCTTCCAACACGGGCAAAGTGCAGAGATCGTGCCCCGAAGGCTTTGATCGACACCCTCCTGCTGCTTCTCCCTGTCCTGACCCACCTACGTCACGCCAGTGGTGCCCGTCTTCCTTTATTCTCACCTGCTGGACCACCTATTGGGGTCCGTGGACCCTGGGGACACTGGCCAGCCCACCCTATGTGCAACTGAAGTCCCAATCAGCTAGCACTCTTCTAGCAGGCTGCTGCTCTGCTCCCTTTCGGCCACTGTACTTCCTTGTCCGTGTTGCAGTGGGGGCCTTGCGGACCCCCAGGTTGACCGTGCAGGGAGGCTTCGTAGCTTTCCTCCTGGCCCCTGCCTGCCCCCTTCCTGGCGAAGCCGGGGCTCTTCCGCAGCCAGCCAACCCGCCTGAAGCAGAATGAAAAACCCTTTCCTTCTCTAAAGAGCGTTACCCCGTCCCCAAGATATTGAATTGAGAAACCTTTCCGCATCATGACAGCCAGGGTCCTGGGGTATAGTTCCCCTTTGCTGTCAACACCCTCAAAGCTCCCTAGGGGTCCTGAAGTCTCCTTGTGCAGTAGCGGGCCCCATTACTGGGAAAGGGTTTTGTTTCTGTTGTCGGCTTTTACGTATTACTACCATCCCTTAGTATTATTATTATTTTTGTTTTCCTCATCTCTACTGCCTCGTTCCCGTTCGCCCTTCTGCACTCAGGGCATGCGCGGAAACCTAGCAGTGAGATATTTCACACAGGGCTCCTTCCGGCTTCTGTGTCCCCCCGGGGCTTTTCCGGTCAGGGGGTGCTAGAGGGTTAGATTCCTGGGGGGACATCCGGACACCTTCCTGCCCTCACCTTGGTGCCTTCGGGGTCTTTTTTATGTCTCGGAATAGCTGCCTAATCAGGTCACTTGGGCCAGCGGGGCACTGGTCTGCACAAGGTCCGGGCGACCCTAATGCCCTGCTGCTGCCAAGGGGTCGGAAAAGTGGTGCTCCGGTGGCCCTGGTAGCTCGCTGGCGCTGGTGCCCCGGGGAATCTTCCCATCAGCACCCTGCCAGAACCCTGACGTTCCGGGGGGCCTTTCCTACCCACCGTCCCAGCGTGTGGAATGGGGGGTTCTTCGTACTTCTGTCTGTCCTGCCGCAGTGCAGTGCACACATGTTGCTGTCAGAGTACGGGTGGAGGGCTCCCGTTGGGGAACGAAATGCCCTGCAGACTGACAACTCCTTGGTTTGCCATTGACCGGAGAACGCCTTTCGGCCACCGTCGTTCCCGCGCGGCCCCCTCCCCTAGCCCATTCCGGTCGCTTTCCTGCACCCTGCTTGACGTTTCCTGGGCTTCCTCTGGATCTCAGCGGGCTCGGGTGATGGGGGCAACTTGGGCTCCTCTCCTCCGGCTCCCTGGCGAGCTGGGGAATGGAAGACCTTTCCTGACCTCCATCAGCCCGCGTGTATTCTGGAAATGAGAGGCCTTTAGACACGGGGTCCTTCCATACCTAACCGTCCTGGGTTCCTTCTGGACATCTGAGGCAAGCGCACGGGGGCCCTGCAAGAAGTCCCGGACACCCTCGTGTCCTCGTGCGCAAGCTCTGTGTGCCTTTTGGGCCAGCAGCTCACCTGCTCACTGCTTTCCAGACGTCCCTTACGAGCACCAGCCGCTGGCCTGCAGATATTCTCTTGGTAAGCAGCCTTGCCTCCGGCTGATGCTCCAGGAGCCGCTTCCAATGCCCTAGCTCCCTCGCTCCGCTGACCAGGGGGACCTTCTGGTTACCCAAGTGCCAGCATGCTCTGATTCGGGACAATCCCCGGATACAAACAGTTTGGGCATGATACAGAGCCGAGGCTTCCTGGGCCAGCACCCTGCCCACTAGTCTGGTGACCAAGCGGCCTCCTTGCCACCGTGCGTCATGACCCCTGAGGCCCTGGGACTCTTCCGGCGCGTGCATACTGCAGAGATGGTGCCCGGAGGGCACTGCCGGACACACTCCTGCCGCTTTTCCCGTCCTGCCCCACCTACGTCATGGCAGTGGTGCCCCTTGGGCCTTTTCGGTCACCTGCCTGACGACATATTGGGGTCCGTGCACACTAGGGACACTGGCCAGCCTGTCCTATGTGGAACTGAAGTCCCGATCAGCAAGCACTCTTCCAGCAGGCTGCTGCAGTGCTCGCTTTCGGCCACTGTACTTCCCTGTCAGTGTTGCAGTGGGGGCCTTGAGGAGCACCAGGCTGTCCGTGCAGGGAGGCTTCCTAGCTTCCTCCTGGCCCCTGCCTGCCCGCTGCCTGGGGAAACCGGGGCTCTTCCGCTGCCAGCCAGCCCGCCTGAAACAGAACGAAAAACACTTTGCTTCTCTTACCGGCGTTACCCGTCCCCAAGATACTGAATTGAGAATCCATACCGCATCATGACAGCCAGGGTCCCGGGGTGTAGTTCCCCTTTGCTTCACCAATAGCCTCAAGGTTCCCTGGGGGTCCTGAAGTCTCCTTGTGCCTTAGCAGGCCCCATTCCTCGAGAAAGGGTTTCATTTTTGGGGTCGTATTTCATGTATTACTACCATCCCGTCTCTACTGCCATCATTCCCATTCGCCCTTCTACACTCAGGGCCTGCGCGGGCACCTAGCCGTGAGTGAGATATTTCACACAGGGCTCCTTCCGGCTTCTGTGTCCCCCCGGGGCTCTTCCGGTCAGGGGGTGCTAGAGGGTTAGATTCCCGCGGGAACATGCGGACACCTTCCTGCCCTCACCTTGGTGCCCTCGGGTCTTTTCTATGCATCAGAATAGCTACCTATTCAGGTCATGTGGGCCAGAGGGGCACTGGTCTGCACAAGGTCCGGGCGACCCTCGTGCCCTGCTGCTGCCACGCGGTCTGAAAAGTAGTGCTCAGATGGTCCTGGTAGCTTGCTGGCGCTGGTGCCCCGGGGAATCTTCCCATCAGCACCCTGCCTGAACCCTCACGGTCCTGGGGGCCTTTCCTACCCACCCTCCCAGCGTGTGGAATGGGGGTTCTTCGTACTTCTGTCTGTCCTGCCGGGGTACAGTCCAGACACATTGCGGTCACGGTAAGGGCGGAGGGCTCACATTCCGGAAGAAAATAGCCTGCGGACTGACAACTACTTCGTTCGCCGTTGACCGGAGAACGCCTTTCGACCACCTTCGTTCCTGAGCACCACCCTCCCCTAGGCCATTCTGGTGGCTATCCTGCACCCTGCTTGAGGGTTCCTGGGCTGCCTCCGGACCTCAGCGAGCCTGTGTGATGGGGGCAACCTGGTCTCCTCTGCTCCGCCTCGCTGGCGAGCTGGGGAAATGGAAGAGCTTTCCTGACCTCCTGATGCCCACGTGTACTTTGTACCTTAGAGCCCATTTGGCACGGGGTCCATCCGGGCCTCACCATCCTGGCTTGCTTCCGGACATCGGAGGCACACGCACGGGGGCCCTGCGAGGTCTTCGAGACACCCTTGTGTCCTCGTGCTCGAGCCCCGTGAGTCTTTGGGGGCAGCAGCTCGCCTGCGCACTGCTTTCCAGGCGGTCCATAGGAGCACGAGCAGCTGGCCTGCTGTGGAGCGCAGGCATTCTCTTGCTGACCAGCCTTCCCGCAGGCCATTGCTCCAGGAACCGCTTCCCATGCCCTAGCTTCCTTGCTGCACTGAGCGGGGGGACCTCCTGGTTACCCAAGTGCCAGCGTGCTCAGATTCAGGACAATCCCTATATACAAACCGTTTGGACGTGTTCCAGAGCTGAGGGTTCCTGGCAGAGCAGCCTGCCCACTAGCCTGATGACCCAGCTGCCTCCTTGCCACTCCGCATCATAGCCTCTCCACACGGTCTCTTCCAACACGAGCAAAGTGCAGAGATCGTGCCCCGAAGGCTTTGATCCACACCCTCCTGCTGCTTCTCCCTGTCCTGACCCACCTACGTCACGCCAGTGGTGCCCGTCTTCCTTTATTCTCACCTGCTGGACCACCTATTGGGGTCCGTGGACCCTGGGGACACTGGCCAGCCCACCCTATGTGCAACTGAAGTCCCAATCAGCTAGCACTCTTCTAGCAGGCTGCTGCTCTGCTCCCTTTCGGCCACTGTACTTCCTTGTCCGTGTTGCAGTGGGGGCCTTGCGGACCCCCAGGTTGGCCGTGCAGGGAGGCTTCGTAGCTTTCCTCCTGGCCCCTGCCTGCCCCCTTCCTGGCGAAGCCGGGGCTCTTCCGCAGCCAGCCAACCCGCCTGAAGCAGAATGAAAAACCCTTTCCTTCTCTAAAGAGCGTTACCCCGTCCCCAAGATATTGAATTGAGAAACCTTTCCGCATCATGACAGCCAGGGTCCTGGGGTCTAGTTCCCCTTTGCTGTCAACACCCTCAAAGCTCCCTAGGGGTCCTGAAGTCTCCTTGTGCAGTAGCGGGCCCCATTACTGGGAAAGGGTTTTGTTTCTGTTGTCGGCTTTTACGTATTACTACCATCCCTTAGTATTATTATTATTTTTGTTTTCCTCATCTCTACTGCCTCGTTCCCGTTCGCCCTTCTGCACTCAGGGCATGCGCAGAAACCTAGCAGTGAGATATTTCACACAGGGCTCCTTCCGGCTTCTGTGTCCCCCCGGGGCTTTTCCGGTCAGGGGGTGCTAGAGGGTTAGATTCCTGGGGGGACATCCGGACACCTTCCTGCCCTCACCTTGGTGCCTTCGGGGTCTTTTTTATGTCTCGGAATAGCTGCCTAATCAGGTCACTTGGGCCAGCGGGGCACTGGTCTGCACAAGGTCCGGGCGACCCTAATGCCCTGCTGCTGCCAAGGGGTCGGAAAAGTGGTGCTCCGGTGGCCCTGGTAGCTCGCTGGCGCTGGTGCCCCGGGGAATCTTCCCATCAGCACCCTGCCAGAACCCTGACGTTCCGGGGGGCCTTTCCTACCCACCGTCCCAGCGTGTGGAATGGGGGGTTCTTCGTACTTCTGTCTGTCCTGCCGCAGTGCAGTGCACACATGTTGCTGTCAGAGTACGGGTGGAGGGCTCCCGTTGGGGAACGAAATGCCCTGCAGACTGACAACTCCTTGGTTTGCCATTGACCGGAGAACGCCTTTCGGCCACCGTCGTTCCCGCGCGGCCCCCTCCCCTAGCCCATTCCGGTCGCTTTCCTGCACCCTGCTTGACGGTTCCTGGGCTCCGTCTGGATCTCAGCGGGCTCGGGTGATGGGGGCAACTTGGGCTCCTCTCCTCCGGCTCCCTGGCGAGCTGGGGAATGGAAGACCTTTCCTGACCTCCATCAGCCCGCGTGTATTCTGGAAATGAGAGGCCTTTAGACACGGGGTCCTTCCATACCTAACCGTCCTGGGTTCCTTCTGGACATCTGAGGCAAGCGCACGGGGGCCCTGCAAGAAGTCCCGGACACCCTCGTGTCCTCGTGCGCAAGCTCTGTGTGCCTTTTGGGCCAGCAGCTCACCTGCTCACTGCTTTCCAGGCGTCCCTTACGAGCACCAGCCGCTGGCCTGCAGATATTCTCTTGGTAAGCAGCCTTGCCTCCGGCTGATGCTCCAGGAGCCGCTTCCAATGCCCTAGCTCCCTCGCTCCGCTGACCAGGGGGACCTTCTGGTTACCCAAGTGCCAGCATGCTCTGATTCGGGACAATCCCCGGATACAAACAGTTTGGGCATGATACAGAGCCGAGGCTTCCTGGGCCAGCACCCTGCCCACTAGTCTGGTGACCAAGCGGCCTCCTTGCCACCGTGCGTCATGACCCCTGAGGCCCTGGGACTCTTCCGGCGCGTGCATACTGCAGAGATGGTGCCCGGAGGGCACTGCCGGACACACTCCTGCCGCTTTTCCCGTCCTGCCCCACCTACGTCATGGCAGTGGTGCCCCTTGGGCCTTTTCGGTCACCTGCCTGACGACATATTGGGGTCCGTGCACACTAGGGACACTGGCCAGCCTGTCCTATGTGGAACTGAAGTCCCGATCAGCAAGCACTCTTCCAGCAGGCTGCTGCAGTGCTCGCTTTCGGCCACTGTACTTCCCTGTCAGTGTTGCAGTGGGGGCCTTGAGGAGCACCAGGCTGTCCGTGCAGGGAGGCTTCCTAGCTTCCTCCTGGCCCCTGCCTGCCCGCTGCCTGGGGAAACCGGGGCTCTTCCGCTGCCAGCCAGCCCGCCTGAAACAGAACGAAAAACACTTTGCTTCTCTTACCGGCGTTACCCGTCCCCAAGATACTGAATTGAGAATCCATACCGCATCATGACAGCCAGGGTCCCGGGGTGTAGTTCCCCTTTGCTTCACCAATAGCCTCAAGGTTCCCTGGGGGTCCTGAAGTCTCCTTGTGCCTTAGCAGGCCCCATTCCTCGAGAAAGGGTTTCATTTTTGGGGTCGTATTTCATGTATTACTACCATCCCGTCTCTACTGCCATCATTCCCATTCGCCCTTCTACACTCAGGGCCTGCGCGGGCACCTAGCCGTGAGTGAGATATTTCACACAGGGCTCCTTCCGGCTTCTGTGTCCCCCCGGGGCTCTTCCGGTCAGGGGGTGCTAGAGGGTTAGATTCCCGCGGGAACATGCGGACACCTTCCTGCCCTCACCTTGGTGCCCTCGGGTCTTTTCTATGCATCAGAATAGCTACCTATTCAGGTCATGTGGGCCAGAGGGGCACTGGTCTGCACAAGGTCCGGGCGACCCTCGTGCCCTGCTGCTGCCACGCGGTCTGAAAAGTAGTGCTCAGATGGTCCTGGTAGCTTGCTGGTGCTGGTGCCCCGGGGAATCTTCCCATCAGCACCCTGCCTGAACCCTCACGGTCCTGGGGGCCTTTCCTACCCACCCTCCCAGCGTGTGGAATGGGGGTTCTTCGTACTTCTGTCTGTCCTGCCGGGGTACAGTCCAGACACATTGCGGTCACGGTAAGGGCGGAGGGCTCACATTCCGGAAGAAAATAGCCTGCGGACTGACAACTACTTCGTTCGCCGTTGACCGGAGAACGCCTTTCGACCACCTTCGTTCCTGCGCACCACCCTCCCCTAGGCCATTCTGGTCGCTATCCTGCACCCTGCTTGAGGGTTCCTGGGCTGCCTCCGGACCTCAGCGAGCCTGTGTGATGGGGGCAACCTGGTCTCCTCTGCTCCGCCTCGCTGGCGAGCTGGGGAAATGGAAGAGCTGTCCTGACCTCCTGATGCCCACGTGTACTGTGTACCTTAGAGCCCATTTGGCACGGGGTCCATCCGGGCCTCACCATCCTGGCTTGCTTCCGGACATCGGAGGAACACGCACGGGGGCCCTGCGAGGTCTTCGAGACACCCTTGGGTCCTCGTGCTCGAGCCCCGTGAGTCTTTGGGGGCAGCAGCTCGCCTGCGCACTGCTTTCCAGGCGGTCCATAGGAGCACGAGCAGCTGGCCTGCTGTGGAGCGCAGGCATTCTCTTGCTGACCAGCCTTCCCGCAGGCCGATGCTCCAGGAACCGCTTCCCATGCCCTAGCTTCCCTGGTGCACTGAGCGGGGGGACCTCCTGGTTACCCAAGTGCCAGCGTGCTCAGATTCAGGACAATCCCTTTATACAAACCGTTTGGACGTGTTCCAGAGCTGAGGGTTCCTGGCAGAGCAGCCTGCCCACTAGCCTGATGACCCAGCTGCCTCCTTGCCACTCCGCATCATAGCCTCTCCACACGGTCTCTTCCAACACGAGCAAAGTGCAGAGATCGTGCCCCGAAGGCTTTGATCCACACCCTCCTGCTGCTTCTCCCTGTCCTGACCCACCTACGTCACGCCAGTGGTGCCCGTCTTCCTTTATTCTCACCTGCTGGACCACCTATTGGGGTCCGTGGACCCTGGGGACACTGGCCAGCCCACCCTATGTGCAACTGAAGTCCCAATCAGCTAGCACTCTTCTAGCAGGCTGCTGCTCTGCTCCCTTTCGGCCACTGTACTTCCTTGTCCGTGTTGCAGTGGGGGCCTTGCGGACCCCCAGGTTGACCGTGCAGGGAGGCTTCGTAGGTTTCCTCCTGGCCCCTGCCTGCCCC
The DNA here is from genome assembly GCF_030014295.1 of Loxodonta africana. Lineage (NCBI taxonomy): Eukaryota > Metazoa > Chordata > Mammalia > Proboscidea > Elephantidae > Loxodonta > Loxodonta africana. The sequence goes on along the minus strand of NW_026975265.1, from coordinate 71,442 downwards.
CTTCCTGGCGAAGCCGGGGCTCTTCCGCAGCCAGCCAACCCGCCTGAAGCAGAATGAAAAACCCTTTCCTTCTCTAAAGAGCGTTACCCCGTCCCCAAGATATTGAATTGAGAAACCTTTCCGCATCATGACAGCCAGGGTCCTGGGGTATAGTTCCCCTTTGCTGTCAACACCCTCAAAGCTCCCTAGGGGTCCTGAAGTCTCCTTGTGCAGTAGCGGGCCCCATTACTGGGAAAGGGTTTTGTTTCTGTTGTCGGCTTTTACGTATTACTACCATCCCTTAGTATTATTATTATTTTTGTTTTCCTCATCTCTACTGCCTCGTTCCCGTTCGCCCTTCTGCACTCAGGGCATGCGCGGAAACCTAGCAGTGAGATATTTCACACAGGGCTCCTTCTGGCTTCTGTGTCCCCCCGGGGCTTTTCCGGTCAGGGGGTGCTAGAGGGTTAGATTCCTGGGGGGACATCCGGACACCTTCCTGCCCTCACCTTGGTGCCTTCGGGGTCTTTTTTATGTCTCGGAATAGCTGCCTAATCAGGTCACTTGGGCCAGCGGGGCACTGGTCTGCACAAGGTCCGGGCGACCCTAATGCCCTGCTGCTGCCAAGGGGTCGGAAAAGTGGTGCTCCGGTGGCCCTGGTAGCTCGCTGGCGCTGGTGCCCCGGGGAATCTTCCCATCAGCACCCTGCCAGAACCCTGACGTTCCGGGGGGCCTTTCCTACCCACCGTCCCAGCGTGTGGAATGGGGGGTTCTTCGTACTTCTGTCTGTCCTGCCGCAGTGCAGTGCACACATGTTGCTGTCAGAGTACGGGTGGAGGGCTCCCGTTGGGGAACGAAATGCCCTGCAGACTGACAACTCCTTGGTTTGCCATTGACCGGAGAACGCCTTTCGGCCACCGTCGTTCCCGCGCGGCCCCCTCCCCTAGCCCATTCCGGTCGCTTTCCTGCACCCTGCTTGACGGTTCCTGGGCTCCCTCTGGATCTCAGCGGGCTCGGGTGATGGGGGCAACTTGGGCTCCTCTCCTCCGGTTCCCTGGCGAGCTGGGGAATGGAAGACCTTTCCTGACCTCCATCAGCCCGCGTGTATTCTGGAAATGAGAGGCCTTTAGACACGGGGTCCTTCCATACCTAACCGTCCTGGGTTCCTTCTGGACATCTGAGGCAAGCGCACGGGGGCCCTGCAAGAAGTCCCGGACACCCTCGTGTCCTCGTGCGCAAGCTCTGTGTGCCTTTTGGGCCAGCAGCTCACCTGCTCACTGCTTTCCAGACGTCCCTTACGAGCACCAGCCGCTGGCCTGCAGATATTCTCTTGGTAAGCAGCCTTGCCTCCGGCTGATGCTCCAGGAGCCGCTTCCAATGCCCTAGCTCCCTCGCTCCGCTGACCAGGGGGACCTTCTGGTTACCCAAGTGCCAGCATGCTCTGATTCGGGACAATCCCCGGATACAAACAGTTTGGGCATGATACAGAGCCGAGGCTTCCTGGGCCAGCACCCTGCCCACTAGTCTGGTGACCAAGCGGCCTCCTTGCCACCGTGCGTCATGAGCCCTGAGGCCCTGGGACTCTTCCGGCGCATGCATACTGCAGAGATGGTGCCCGGAGGGCACTGCCGGACACACTCCTGCCGCTTTTCCCGTCCTGCCCCACCTACGTCATGGCAGTGGTGCCCCTTGGGCCTTTTCGGTCACCTGCCTGACGACATATTGGGGTCCGTGCACACTAGGGACACTGGCCAGCCTGTCCTATGTGGAACTGAAGTCCCGATCAGCAAGCACTCTTCCAGCAGGCTGCTGCAGTGCTCGCTTTCGGCCACTGTACTTCCCTGTCAGTGTTGCAGTGGGGGCCTTGAGGAGCACCAGGCTGTCCGTGCAGGGAGGCTTCCTAGCTTCCTCCTGGCCCCTGCCTGCCCGCTGCCTGGGGAAACCGGGGCTCTTCCGCTGCCAGCCAGCCCGCCTGAAACAGAACGAAAAACACTTTGCTTCTCTTACCGGCGTTACCCGTCCCCAGGATACTGAATTGAGAATCCATACCGCATCATGACAGCCAGGGTCCCGGGGTGTAGTTCCCCTTTGCTTCACCAATAGCCTCAAGGTTCCCTGGGGGTCCTGAAGTCTCCTTGTGCCTTAGCAGGCCCCATTCCTCGAGAAAGGGTTTCATTTTTGGGGTCGTATTTCATGTATTACTACCATCCCGTCTCTACTGCCATCATTCCCATTCGCCCTTCTACACTCAGGGCCTGCGCGGGCACCTAGCCGTGAGTGAGATATTTCACACAGGGCTCCTTCCGGCTTCTGTGTCCCCCCGGGGCTCTTCCGGTCAGGGGGTGCTAGAGGGTTAGATTCCCGCGGGAACATGCGGACACCTTCCTGCCCTCACCTTGGTGCCCTCGGGTCTTTTCTATGCATCAGAATAGCTACCTATTCAGGTCATGTGGGCCAGAGGGGCACTGGTCTGCACAAGGTCCGGGCGACCCTCGTGCCCTGCTGCTGCCACGCGGTCTGAAAAGTAGTGCTCAGATGGTCCTGGTAGCTTGCTGGTGCTGGTGCCCCGGGGAATCTTCCCATCAGCACCCTGCCTGAACCCTCACGGTCCTGGGGGCCTTTCCTACCCACCCTCCCAGCGTGTGGAATGGGGGTTCTTCGTACTTCTGTCTGTCCTGCCGGGGTACAGTCCAGACACATTGCGGTCACGGTAAGGGCGGAGGGCTCACATTCCGGAAGAAAATAGCCTGCGGACTGACAACTACTTCGTTCGCCGTTGACCGGAGAACGCCTTTCGACCACCTTCGTTCCTGCGCACCACCCTCCCCTAGGCCATTCTGGTCGCTATCCTGCACCCTGCTTGAGGGTTCCTGGGCTGCCTCCGGACCTCAGCGAGCCTGTGTGATGGGGGCAACCTGGTCTCCTCTGCTCCGCCTCGCTGGCGAGCTGGGGAAATGGAAGAGCTGTCCTGACCTCCTGATGCCCACGTGTACTGTGTACCTTAGAGCCCATTTGGCACGGGGTCCATCCGGGCCTCACCATCCTGGCTTGCTTCCGGACATCGGAGGAACACGCACGGGGGCCCTGCGAGGTCTTCGAGACACCCTTGGGTCCTCGTGCTCGAGCCCCGTGAGTCTTTGGGGGCAGCAGCTCGCCTGCGCACTGCTTTCCAGGCGGTCCATAGGAGCACGAGCAGCTGGCCTGCTGTGGAGCGCAGGCATTCTCTTGCTGACCAGCCTTCCCGCAGGCCGATGCTCCAGGAACCGCTTCCCATGCCCTAGCTTCCCTGGTGCACTGAGCGGGGGGACCTCCTGGTTACCCAAGTGCCAGCGTGCTCAGATTCAGGACAATCCCTTTATACAAACCGTTTGGACGTGTTCCAGAGCTGAGGGTTCCTGGCAGAGCAGCCTGCCCACTAGCCTGATGACCCAGCTGCCTCCTTGCCACTCCGCATCATAGCCTCTCCACACGGTCTCTTCCAACACGAGCAAAGTGCAGAGATCGTGCCCCGAAGGCTTTGATCCACACCCTCCTGCTGCTTCTCCCTGTCCTGACCCACCTACGTCACGCCAGTGGTGCCCGTCTTCCTTTATTCTCACCTGCTGGACCACCTATTGGGGTCCGTGGACCCTGGGGACACTGGCCAGCCCACCCTATGTGCAACTGAAGTCCCAATCAGCTAGCACTCTTCTAGCAGGCTGCTGCTCTGCTCCCTTTCGGCCACTGTACTTCCTTGTCCGTGTTGCAGTGGGGGCCTTGCGGACCCCCAGGTTGACCGTGCAGGGAGGCTTCGTAGCTTTCCTCCTGGCCCCTGCCTGCCCCCTTCCTGGCGAAGCCGGGGCTCTTCCGCAGCCAGCCAACCCGCCTGAAGCAGAATGAAAAACCCTTTCCTTCTCTAAAGAGCGTTACCCCGTCCCCAAGATATTGAATTGAGAAACCTTTCCGCATCATGACAGCCAGGGTCCTGGGGTCTAGTTCCCCTTTGCTGTCAACACCCTCAAAGCTCCCTAGGGGTCCTGAAGTCTCCTTGTGCAGTAGCGGGCCCCATTACTGGGAAAGGGTTTTGTTTCTGTTGTCGGCTTTTACGTATTACTACCATCCCTTAGTATTATTATTATTTTTGTTTTCCTCATCTCTACTGCCTCGTTCCCGTTCGCCCTTCTGCACTCAGGGCATGCGCGGAAACCTAGCAGTGAGATATTTCACACAGGGCTCCTTCCGGCTTCTGTGTCCCCCCGGGGCTTTTCCGGTCAGGGGGTGCTAGAGGGTTAGATTCCTGGGGGGACATCCGGACACCTTCCTGCCCTCACCTTGGTGCCTTCGGGGTCTTTTTTATGTCTCGGAATAGCTGCCTAATCAGGTCACTTGGGCCAGCGGGGCACTGGTCTGCACAAGGTCCGGGCGACCCTAATGCCCTGCTGCTGCCAAGGGGTCGGAAAAGTGGTGCTCCGGTGGCCCTGGTAGCTCGCTGGCGCTGGTGCCCCGGGGAATCTTCCCATCAGCACCCTGCCAGAACCCTGACGTTCCGGGGGGCCTTTCCTACCCACCGTCCCAGCGTGTGGAATGGGGGGTTCTTCGTACTTCTGTCTGTCCTGCCGCAGTGCAGTGCACACATGTTGCTGTCAGAGTACGGGTGGAGGGCTCCCGTTGGGGAACGAAATGCCCTGCAGACTGACAACTCCTTGGTTTGCCATTGACCGGAGAACGCCTTTCGGCCACCGTCGTTCCCGCGCGGCCCCCTCCCCTAGCCCATTCCGGTCGCTTTCCTGCACCCTGCTTGACGGTTCCTGGGCTCCGTCTGGATCTCAGCGGGCTCGGGTGATGGGGGCAACTTGGGCTCCTCTCCTCCGGCTCCCTGGCGAGCTGGGGAATGGAAGACCTTTCCTGACCTCCATCAGCCCGCGTGTATTCTGGAAATGAGAGGCCTTTAGACACGGGGTCCTTCCATACCTAACCGTCCTGGGTTCCTTCTGGACATCTGAGGCAAGCGCACGGGGGCCCTGCAAGAAGTCCCGGACACCCTCGTGTCCTCATGCGCAAGCTCTGTGTGCCTTTTGGGCCAGCAGCTCACCTGCTCACTGCTTTCCAGACGTCCCTTACGAGCACCAGCCGCTGGCCTGCAGATATTCTCTTGGTAAGCAGCCTTGCCTCCGGCTGATGCTCCAGGAGCCGCTTCCAATGCCCTAGCTCCCTCGCTCCGCTGACCAGGGGGACCTTCTGGTTACCCAAGTGCCAGCATGCTCTGATTCGGGACAATCCCCGGATACAAACAGTTTGGGCATGATACAGAGCCGAGGCTTCCTGGGCCAGCACCCTGCCCACTAGTCTGGTGACCAAGCGGCCTCCTTGCCACCGTGCGTCATGAGCCCTGAGGCCCTGGGACTCTTCCGGCGCATGCATACTGCAGAGATGGTGCCCGGAGGGCACTGCCGGACACACTCCTGCCGCTTTTCCCGTCCTGCCCCACCTACGTCATGGCAGTGGTGCCCCTTGGGCCTTTTCGGTCACCTGCCTGACGACATATTGGGGTCCGTGCACACTAGGGACACTGGCCAGCCTGTCCTATGTGGAACTGAAGTCCCGATCAGCAAGCACTCTTCCAGCAGGCTGCTGCAGTGCTCGCTTTCGGCCACTGTACTTCCCTGTCAGTGTTGCAGTGGGGGCCTTGAGGAGCACCAGGCTGTCCGTGCAGGGAGGCTTCCTAGCTTCCTCCTGGCCCCTGCCTGCCCGCTGCCTGGGGAAACCGGGGCTCTTCCGCTGCCAGCCAGCCCGCCTGAAACAGAACGAAAAACACTTTGCTTCTCTTACCGGCGTTACCCGTCCCCAGGATACTGAATTGAGAATCCATACCGCATCATGACAGCCAGGGTCCCGGGGTGTAGTTCCCCTTTGCTTCACCAATAGCCTCAAGGTTCCCTGGGGGTCCTGAAGTCTCCTTGTGCCTTAGCAGGCCCCATTCCTCGAGAAAGGGTTTCATTTTTGGGGTCGTATTTCATGTATTACTACCATCCCGTCTCTACTGCCATCATTCCCATTCGCCCTTCTACACTCAGGGCCTGCGCGGGCACCTAGCCGTGAGTGAGATATTTCACACAGGGCTCCTTCCGGCTTCTGTGTCCCCCCGGGGCTCTTCCGGTCAGGGGGTGCTAGAGGGTTAGATTCCCGCGGGAACATGCGGACACCTTCCTGCCCTCACCTTGGTGCCCTCGGGTCTTTTCTATGCATCAGAATAGCTACCTATTCAGGTCATGTGGGCCAGAGGGGCACTGGTCTGCACAAGGTCCGGGCGACCCTCGTGCCCTGCTGCTGCCACGCGGTCTGAAAAGTAGTGCTCAGATGGTCCTGGTAGCTTGCTGGCGCTGGTGCCCCGGGGAATCTTCCCATCAGCACCCTGCCTGAACCCTCACGGTCCTGGGGGCCTTTCCTACCCACCCTCCCAGCGTGTGGAATGGGGGTTCTTCGTACTTCTGTCTGTCCTGCCGGGGTACAGTCCAGACACATTGCGGTCACGGTAAGGGCGGAGGGCTCACATTCCGGAAGAAAATAGCCTGCGGACTGACAACTACTTCGTTCGCCGTTGACCGGAGAACGCCTTTCGACCACCTTCGTTCCTGAGCACCACCCTCCCCTAGGCCATTCTGGTGGCTATCCTGCACCCTGCTTGAGGGTTCCTGGGCTGCCTCCGGACCTCAGCGAGCCTGTGTGATGGGGGCAACCTGGTCTCCTCTGCTCCGCCTCGCTGGCGAGCTGGGGAAATGGAAGAGCTGTCCTGACCTCCTGATGCCCACGTGTACTTTGTACCTTAGAGCCCATTTGGCACGGGGTCCATCCGGGCCTCACCATCCTGGCTTGCTTCCGGACATCGGAGGCACACGCACGGGGGCCCTGCGAGGTCTTCGAGACACCCTTGGGTCCTCGTGCTCGAGCCCCGTGAGTCTTTGGGGGCAGCAGCTCGCCTGCGCACTGCTTTCCAGGCGGTCCATAGGAGCACGAGCAGCTGGCCTGCTGTGGAGCGCAGGCATTCTCTTGCTGACCAGCCTTCCCGCAGGCCGATGCTCCAGGAACCGCTTCCCATGCCCTAGCTTCCCTGGTGCACTGACCGGGGGGACCTCCTGGTTACCCAAGTGCCAGCGTGCTCAGATTCAGGAGAATCCCTTTATACAAACCGTTTGGACGTGTTCCAGAGCTGAGGGTTCCTGGCAGAGCAGCCTGCCCACTAGCCTGATGACCCAGCTGCCTCCTTGCCACTCCGCATCATAGCCCCTCCACACGGTCTCTTCCAACACGGGCAAAGTGCAGAGATCGTGCCCCGAAGGCTTTGATCGACACCCTCCTGCTGCTTCTCCCTGTCCTGACCCACCTACGTCACGCCAGTGGTGCCCGTCTTCCTTTATTCTCACCTGCTGGACCACCTATTGGGGTCCGTGGACCCTGGGGACACTGGCCAGCCCACCCTATGTGCAACTGAAGTCCCAATCAGCTAGCACTCTTCTAGCAGGCTGCTGCTCTGCTCCCTTTCGGCCACTGTACTTCCTTGTCCGTGTTGCAGTGGGGGCCTTGCGGACCCCCAGGTTGACCGTGCAGGGAAGCTTCGTAGGTTTCCTCCTGGCCCCTGCCTGCCCCCTTCCTGGCGAAGCCGGGGCTCTTCCGCAGCCAGCCAACCCGCCTGAAGCAGAATGAAAAACCCTTTCCTTCTCTAAAGAGCGTTACCCCGTCCCCAAGATATTGAATTGAGAAACCTTTCCGCATCATGACAGCCAGGGTCCTGGGGTCTAGTTCCCCTTTGCTGTCAACACCCTCAAAGCTCCCTAGGGGTCCTGAAGTCTCCTTGTGCAGTAGCGGGCCCCATTACTGGGAAAGGGTTTTGTTTCTGTTGTCGGCTTTTACGTATTACTACCATCCCTTAGTATTATTATTATTTTTGTTTTCCTCATCTCTACTGCCTCGTTCCCGTTCGCCCTTCTGCACTCAGGGCATGCGCGGAAACCTAGCAGTGAGATATTTCACACAGGGCTCCTTCCGGCTTCTGTGTCCCCCCGGGGCTTTTCCGGTCAGGGGGTGCTAGAGGGTTAGATTCCTGGGGGGACATCCGGACACCTTCCTGCCCTCACCTTGGTGCCTTCGGGGTCTTTTTTATGTCTCGGAATAGCTGCCTAATCAGGTCACTTGGGCCAGCGGGGCACTGGTCTGCACAAGGTCCGGGCGACCCTAATGCCCTGCTGCTGCCAAGGGGTCGGAAAAGTGGTGCTCCGGTGGCCCTGGTAGCTCGCTGGCGCTGGTGCCCCGGGGAATCTTCCCATCAGCACCCTGCCAGAACCCTGACGTTCCGGGGGGCCTTTCCTACCCACCGTCCCAGCGTGTGGAATGGGGGGTTCTTCGTACTTCTGTCTGTCCTGCCGCAGTGCAGTGCACACATGTTGCTGTCAGAGTACGGGTGGAGGGCTCCCGTTGGGGAACGAAATGCCCTGCAGACTGACAACTCCTTGGTTTGCCATTGACCGGAGAACGCCTTTCGGCCACCGTCGTTCCCGCGCGGCCCCCTCCCCTAGCCCATTCCGGTCGCTTTCCTGCACCCTGCTTGACGGTTCCTGGGCTCCCTCTGGATCTCAGCGGGCTCGGGTGATGGGGGCAACTTGGGCTCCTCTCCTCCGGTTCCCTGGCGAGCTGGGGAATGGAAGACCTTTCCTGACCTCCATCAGCCCGCGTGTATTCTGGAAATGAGAGGCCTTTAGACACGGGGTCCTTCCATACCTAACCGTCCTGGGTTCCTTCTGGACATCTGAGGCAAGCGCACGGGGGCCCTGCAAGAAGTCCCGGACACCCTCGTGTCCTCGTGCGCAAGCTCTGTGTGCCTTTTGGGCCAGCAGCTCACCTGCTCACTGCTTTCCAGACGTCCCTTACGAGCACCAGCCGCTGGCCTGCAGATATTCTCTTGGTAAGCAGCCTTGCCTCCGGCTGATGCTCCAGGAGCCGCTTCCAATGCCCTAGCTCCCTCGCTCCGCTGACCAGGGGGACCTTCTGGTTACCCAAGTGCCAGCATGCTCTGATTCGGGACAATCCCCGGATACAAACAGTTTGGGCATGATACAGAGCCGAGGCTTCCTGGGCCAGCACCCTGCCCACTAGTCTGGTGACCAAGCGGCCTCCTTGCCACCGTGCGTCATGACCCCTGAGGCCCTGGGACTCTTCCGGCGCATGCATACTGCAGAGATGGTGCCCGGAGGGCACTGCCGGACACACTCCTGCCGCTTTTCCCGTCCTGCCCCACCTACGTCATGGCAGTGGTGCCCCTTGGGCCTTTTCGGTCACCTGCCTGACGACATATTGGGGTCCGTGCACACTAGGGACACTGGCCAGCCTGTCCTATGTGGAACTGAAGTCCCGATCAGCAAGCACTCTTCCAGCAGGCTGCTGCAGTGCTCGCTTTCGGCCACTGTACTTCCCTGTCAGTGTTGCAGTGGGGGCCTTGAGGAGCACCAGGCTGTCCGTGCAGGGAGGCTTCCTAGCTTCCTCCTGGCCCCTGCCTGCCCGCTGCCTGGGGAAACCGGGGCTCTTCCGCTGCCAGCCAGCCCGCCTGAAACAGAACGAAAAACACTTTGCTTCTCTTACCGGCGTTACCCGTCCCCAGGATACTGAATTGAGAATCCATACCGCATCATGACAGCCAGGGTCCCGGGGTGTAGTTCCCCTTTGCTTCACCAATAGCCTCAAGGTTCCCTGGGGGTCCTGAAGTCTCCTTGTGCCTTAGCAGGCCCCATTCCTCGAGAAAGGGTTTCATTTTTGGGGTCGTATTTCATGTATTACTACCATCCCGTCTCTACTGCCATCATTCCCATTCGCCCTTCTACACTCAGGGCCTGCGCGGGCACCTAGCCGTGAGTGAGATATTTCACACAGGGCTCCTTCCGGCTTCTGTGTCCCCCCGGGGCTCTTCCGGTCAGGGGGTGCTAGAGGGTTAGATTCCCGCGGGAACATGCGGACACCTTCCTGCCCTCACCTTGGTGCCCTCGGGTCTTTTCTATGCATCAGAATAGCTACCTATTCAGGTCATGTGGGCCAGAGGGGCACTGGTCTGCACAAGGTCCGGGCGACCCTCGTGCCCTGCTGCTGCCACGCGGTCTGAAAAGTAGTGCTCAGATGGTCCTGGTAGCTTGCTGGCGCTGGTGCCCCGGGGAATCTTCCCATCAGCACCCTGCCTGAACCCTCACGGTCCTGGGGGCCTTTCCTACCCACCCTCCCAGCGTGTGGAATGGGGGTTCTTCGTACTTCTGTCTGTCCTGCCGGGGTACAGTCCAGACACATTGCGGTCACGGTAAGGGCGGAGGGCTCACATTCCGGAAGAAAATAGCCTGCGGACTGACAACTACTTCGTTCGCCGTTGACCGGAGAACGCCTTTCGACCACCTTCGTTCCTGCGCACCACCCTCCCCTAGGCCATTCTGGTCGCTATCCTGCACCCTGCTTGAGGGTTCCTGGGCTGCCTCCGGACCTCAGCGAGCCTGTGTGATGGGGGCAACCTGGTCTCCTCTGCTCCGCCTCGCTGGCGAGCTGGGGAAATGGAAGAGCTGTCCTGACCTCCTGATGCCCACCTGTACTTTGTACCTTAGAGCCCATTTGGCACGGGGTCCATCCGGGCCTCACCATCCTGGCTTGCTTCCGGACATCGGAGGCACACGCACGGGGGCCCTGCGAGGTCTTCGAGACACCCTTGTGTCCTCGTGCTCGAGCCCCGTGAGTCTTTGGGGGCAGCAGCTCGCCTGCGCACTGCTTTCCAGGCGGTCCATAGGAGCACGAGCAGCTGGCCTGCTGTGGAGCGCAGGCATTCTCTTGCTGACCAGCCTTCCCGCAGGCCGATGCTCCAGGAACCGCTTCCCATGCCCTAGCTTCCCTGGTGCACTGAGCGGGGCGACCTCCTGGTTACCCAAGTGCCAGCGTGCTCAGATTCAGGACAATCCCTTTATACAAACCGTTTGGACGTGTTCCAGAGCTGAGGGTTCCTGGCAGAGCAGCCTGCCCACTAGCCTGATGACCCAGCTGCCTCCTTGCCACTCCGCATCATAGCCTCTCCACACGGTCTCTTCCAACACGGGCAAAGTGCAGAGATCGTGCCCCGAAGGCTTTGATCGACACCCTCCTGCTGCTTCTCCCTGTCCTGACCCACCTACGTCACGCCAGTGGTGCCCGTCTTCCTTTATTCTCACCTGCTGGACCACCTATTGGGGTCCGTGGACCCTGGGGACACTGGCCAGCCCACCCTATGTGCAACTGAAGTCCCAATCAGCTAGCACTCTTCTAGCAGGCTGCTGCTCTGCTCCCTTTCGGCCACTGTACTTCCTTGTCCGTGTTGCAGTGGGGGCCTTGCGGACCCCCAGGTTGACCGTGCAGGGAGGCTTCGTAGGTTTCCTCCTGGCCCCTGCCTGCCCCCTTCCTGGCGAAGCCGGGGCTCTTCCGCAGCCAGCCAACCCGCCTGAAGCAGAATGAAAAACCCTTTCCTTCTCTAAAGAGCGTTACCCCGTCCCCAAGATATTGAATTGAGAAACCTTTCCGCATCATGACAGCCAGGGTCCTGGGGTCTAGTTCCCCTTTGCTGTCAACACCCTCAAAGCTCCCTAGGGGTCCTGAAGTCTCCTTGTGCAGTAGCGGGCCCCATTACTGGGAAAGGGTTTTGTTTCTGTTGTCGGCTTTTACGTATTACTACCATCCCTTAGTATTATTATTATTTTTGTTTTCCTCATCTCTACTGCCTCGTTCCCGTTCGCCCTTCTGCACTCAGGGCATGCGCGGAAACCTAGCAGTGAGATATTTCACACAGGGCTCCTTCCGGCTTCTGTGTCCCCCCGGGGCTTTTCCGGTCAGGGGGTGCTAGAGGGTTAGATTCCTGGGGGGACATCCGGACACCTTCCTGCCCTCACCTTGGTGCCTTCGGGGTCTTTTTTATGTCTCGGAATAGCTGCCTAATCAGGTCACTTGGGCCAGCGGGGCACTGGTCTGCACAAGGTCCGGGCGACCCTAATGCCCTGCTGCTGCCAAGGGGTCGGAAAAGTGGTGCTCCGGTGGCCCTGGTAGCTCGCTGGCGCTGGTGCCCCGGGGAATCTTCCCATCAGCACCCTGCCAGAACCCTGACGTTCCGGGGGGCCTTTCCTACCCACCGTCCCAGCGTGTGGAATGGGGGGTTCTTCGTACTTCTGTCTGTCCTGCCGCAGTGCAGTGCACACATGTTGCTGTCAGAGTACGGGTGGAGGGCTCCCGTTGGGGAACGAAATGCCCTGCAGACTGACAACTCCTTGGTTTGTCATTGACCGGAGAACGCCTTTCGGCCACCGTCGTTCCCGCGCGGCCCCCTCCCCTAGCCCATTCCGGTCGCTTTCCTGCACCCTGCTTGACGGTTCCTGGGCTCCGTCTGGATCTCAGCGGGCTCGGGTGATGGGGGCAACTTGGGCTCCTCTCCTCCGGTTCCCTGGCGAGCTGGGGAATGGAAGACCTTTCCTGACCTCCATCAGCCCGCGTGTATTCTGGAAATGAGAGGCCTTTAGACACGGGGTCCTTCCATACCTAACCGTCCTGGGTTCCTTCTGGACATCTGAGGCAAGCGCACGGGGGCCCTGCAAGAAGTCCCGGACACCCTCGTGTCCTCATGCGCAAGCTCTGTGTGCCTTTTGGGCCAGCAGCTCACCTGCTCACTGCTTTCCAGACGTCCCTTACGAGCACCAGCCGCTGGCCTGCAGATATTCTCTTGGTAAGCAGCCTTGCCTCCGGCTGATGCTCCAGGAGCCGCTTCCAATGCCCTAGCTCCCTCGCTCCGCTGACCAGGGGGACCTTCTGGTTACCCAAGTGCCAGCATGCTCTGATTCGGGACAATCCCCGGATACAAACAGTTTGGGCATGATACAGAGCCGAGGCTTCCTGGGCCAGCACCCTGCCCACTAGTCTGGTGACCAAGCGGCCTCCTTGCCACCGTGCGTCATGACCCCTGAGGCCCTGGGACTCTTCCGGCGCATGCATACTGCAGAGATGGTGCCCGGAGGGCACTGCCGGACACACTCCTGCCGCTTTTCCCGTCCTGCCCCACCTACGTCATGGCAGTGGTGCCCCTTGGGCCTTTTCGGTCACCTGCCTGACGACATATTGGGGTCCGTGCACACTAGGGACACTGGCCAGCCTGTCCTATGTGGAACTGAAGTCCCGATCAGCAAGCACTCTTCCAGCAGGCTGCTGCAGTGCTCGCTTTCGGCCACTGTACTTCCCTGTCAGTGTTGCAGTGGGGGCCTTGAGGAGCACCAGGCTGTCCGTGCAGGGAGGCTTCCTAGCTTCCTCCTGGCCCCTGCCTGCCCGCTGCCTGGGGAAACCGGGGCTCTTCCGCTGCCAGCCAGCCCGCCTGAAACAGAACGAAAAACACTTTGCTTCTCTTACCGGCGTTACCCGTCCCCAGGATACTGAATTGAGAATCCATACCGCATCATGACAGCCAGGGTCCCGGGGTGTAGTTCCCCTTTGCTTCACCAATAGCCTCAAGGTTCCCTGGGGGTCCTGAAGTCTCCTTGTGCCTTAGCAGGCCCCATTCCTCGAGAAAGGGTTTCATTTTTGGGGTCGTATTTCATGTATTACTACCATCCCGTCTCTACTGCCATCATTCCCATTCGCCCTTCTACACTCAGGGCCTGCGCGGGCACCTAGCCTTGAGTGAGATATTTCACACAGGGCTCCTTCCGCCTTCTGTGTCCCCCCGGGGCTCTTCCGGTCAGGGGGTGCTAGAGTGTTAGATTCCCGCGGGAACATGCGGACACCTTCCTGCCCTCACCTTGGTGCCCTCGGGTCTTTTCTATGCATCAGAATAGCTACCTATTCAGGTCATGTGGGCCAGAGGGGCACTGGTCTGCACAAGGTCCGGGCGACCCTCGTGCCCTGCTGCTGCCACGCGGTCTGAAAAGTAGTGCTCAGATGGTCCTGGTAGCTTGCTGGCGCTGGTGCCCCGGGGAATCTTCCCATCAGCACCCTGCCTGAACCCTCACGGTCCTGGGGGCCTTTCCTACCCACCCTCCCAGCGTGTGGAATGGGGGTTCTTCGCACTTCTGTCTGTCCTGCCGGGGTACAGTCCAGACACATTGCGGTCACGGTAAGGGCGGAGGGCTCATATTCCGGAAGAAAATAGCCTGCGGACTGACAACTACTTCGTTCGCCGTTGACCGGAGAACGCCTTTCGACCACCTTCGTTCCTGCGCACCACCCTCCCCTAGGCCATTCTGGTGGCTATCCTGCACCCTGCTTGAGGGTTCCTGGGCTGCCTCCGGACCTCAGCGAGCCTGTGTGATGGGGGCAACCTGGTCTCCTCTGCTCCGCCTCGCTGGCGAGCTGGGGAAATGGAAGAGCTGTCCTGACCTCCTGATGCCCACCTGTACTTTGTACCTTAGAGCCCATTTGGCACGGGGTCCATCCGGGCCTCACCATCCTGGCTTGCTTCCGGACATCGGAGGCACACGCACGGGGGCCCTGCGAGGTCTTCGAGACACCCTTGTGTCCTCGTGCTCGAGCCCCGTGAGTCTTTGGGGGCAGCAGCTCGCCTGCGCACTGCTTTCCAGGCGGTCCATAGGAGCACGAGCAGCTGGCCTGCTGTGGAGCGCAGGCATTCTCTTGCTGACCAGCCTTCCCGCAGGCCGATGCTCCAGGAACCGCTTCCCATGCCCTAGCTTCCTTGCTGCACTGACCGGGGGGACCTCCTGGTTACCCAAGTGCCAGCGTGCTCAGATTCAGGACAATCCCTTTATACAAACCGTTTGGACGTGTTCCAGAGCTGAGGGTTCCTGGCAGAGCAGCCTGCCCACTAGCCTGATGACCCAGCTGCCTCCTTGCCACTCCGCATCATAGCCTCTCCACACGGTCTCTTCCAACACGGGCAAAGTGCAGAGATCGTGCCCCGAAGGCTTTGATCGACACCCTCCTGCTGCTTCTCCCTGTCCTGACCCACCTACGTCACGCCAGTGGTGCCCGTCTTCCTTTATTCTCACCTGCTGGACCACCTATTGGGGTCCGTGGACCCTGGGGACACTGGCCAGCCCACCCTATGTGCAACTGAAGTCCCAATCAGCTAGCACTCTTCTAGCAGGCTGCTGCTCTGCTCCCTTTCGGCCACTGTACTTCCTTGTCCGTGTTGCAGTGGGGGCCTTGCGGACCCCCAGGTTGACCGTGCAGGGAGGCTTCGTAGGTTTCCTCCTGGCCCCTGCCTGCCCCCTTCCTGGCGAAGCCGGGGCTCTTCCGCAGCCAGCCAACCCGCCTGAAGCAGAATGAAAAACCCTTTCCTTCTCTAAAGAGCGTTACCCCGTCCCCAAGATATTGAATTGAGAAACCTTTCCGCATCATGACAGCCAGGGTCCTGGGGTCTAGTTCCCCTTTGCTGTCAACACCCTCAAAGCTCCCTAGGGGTCCTGAAGTCTCCTTGTGCAGTAGCGGGCCCCATTACTGGGAAAGGGTTTTGTTTCTGTTGTCGGCTTTTACGTATTACTACCATCCCTTAGTATTATTATTATTTTTGTTTTCCTCATCTCTACTGCCTCGTTCCCGTTCGCCCTTCTGCACTCAGGGCATGCTCGGAAACCTAGCAGTGAGATATTTCACACAGGGCTCCTTCCGGCTTCTGTGTCCCCCCGGGGCTTTTCCGGTCAGGGGGTGCTAGAGGGTTAGATTCCTGGGGGGACATCCGGACACCTTCCTGCCCTCACCTTGGTGCCTTCGGGGTCTTTTTTATGTCTCGGAATAGCTGCCTAATCAGGTCACTTGGGCCAGCGGGGCACTGGTCTGCACAAGGTCCGGGCGACCCTAATGCCCTGCTGCTGCCAAGCGGTGGGAAAAGTGGTGCTCCGGTGGCCCTGGTAGCTCGCTGGCGCTGGTGCCCCGGGGAATCTTCCCATCAGCACCCTGCCAGAACCCTGACGTTCCGGGGGGCCTTTCCTACCCACCGTCCCAGCGTGTGGAATGGGGGGTTCTTCGTACTTCTGTCTGTCCTGCCGCAGTGCAGTGCACACATGTTGCTGTCAGAGTACGGGTGGAGGGCTCCCGTTGGGGAACGAAATGCCCTGCAGACTGACAACTCCTTGGTTTGCCATTGACCGGAGAACGCCTTTCGGCCACCGTCGTTCCCGCGCGGCCCCCTCCCCTAGCCCATTCCGGTCGCTTTCCTGCACCCTGCTTGACGGTTCCTGGGCTCCCTCTGGATCTCAGCGGGCTCGGGTGATGGGGGCAACTTGGGCTCCTCTCCTCCGGTTCCCTGGCGAGCTGGGGAATGGAAGACCTTTCCTGACCTCCATCAGCCCGCGTGTATTCTGGAAATGAGAGGCCTTTAGACACGGGGTCCTTCCATACCTAACCGTCCTGGGTTCCTTCTGGACATCTGAGGCAAGCGCACGGGGGCCCTGCAAGAAGTCCCGGACACCCTCGTGTCCTCGTGCGCAAGCTCTGTGTGCCTTTTGGGCCAGAAGCTCACCTGCTCACTGCTTTCCAGACGTCCCTTACGAGCACCAGCCGCTGGCCTGCACATATTCTCTTGGTAAGCAGCCTTGCCTCCGGCTGATGCTCCAGGAGCCGCTTCCAATGCCCTAGCTCCCTCGCTCCGCTGACCAGGGGGACCTTCTGGTTACCCAAGTGCCAGCATGCTCTGATTCGGGACAATCCCCGGATACAAACAGTTTGGGCATGATACAGAGCCGAGGCTTCCTGGGCCAGCACCCTGCCCACTAGTCTGGTGACCAAGCGGCCTCCTTGCCACCGTGCGTCATGAGCCCTGAGGCCCTGGGACTCTTCCGGCGCATGCATACTGCAGAGATGGTGCCCGGAGGGCACTGCCGGACACACTCCTGCCGCTTTTCCCGTCCTGCCCCACCTACGTCATGGCAGTGGTGCCCCTTGGGCCTTTTCGGTCACCTGCCTGACGACATATTGGGGTCCGTGCACACTAGGGACACTGGCCAGCCTGTCCTATGTGGAACTGAAGTCCCGATCAGCAAGCACTCTTCCAGCAGGCTGCTGCAGTGCTCGCTTTCGGCCACTGTACTTCCCTGTCAGTGTTGCAGTGGGGGCCTTGAGGAGCACCAGGCTGTCCGTGCAGGGAGGCTTCCTAGCTTCCTCCTGGCCCCTGCCTGCCCGCTGCCTGGGGAAACCGGGGCTCTTCCGCTGCCAGCCAGCCCGCCTGAAACAGAACGAAAAACACTTTGCTTCTCTTACCGGCGTTACCCGTCCCCAAGATACTGAATTGAGAATCCATACCGCATCAAGACAGCCAGGGTCCCGGGGTGTAGTTCCCCTTTGCTTCACCAATAGCCTCAAGGTTCCCTGGGGGTCCTGAAGTCTGCTTGTGCCTTAGCAGGCCCCATTCCTCGAGAAAGGGTTTCATTTTTGGGGTCGTATTTCATGTATTACTACCATCCCGTCTCTACTGCCATCATTCCCATTCGCCCTTCTACACTCAGGGCCTGCGCGGGCACCTAGCCGTGAGTGAGATATTTCACACAGGGCTCCTTCCGGCTTCTGTGTCCCCCCGGGGCTCTTCCGGTCAGGGGGTGCTAGAGGGTTAGATTCCCGCGGGAACATGCGGACACCTTCCTGCCCTCACCTTGGTGCCCTCGGGTCTTTTCTATGCATCAGAATAGCTACCTATTCAGGTCAAGTGGGCCAGAGGGGCACTGGTCTGCACAAGGTCCGGGCGACCCTCGTGCCCTGCTGCTGCCACGCGGTCTGAAAAGTAGTGCTCAGATGGTCCTGGTAGCTTGCTGGCGCTGGTGCCCCGGGGAATCTTCCCATCAGCACCCTGCCTGAACCCTCACGGTCCTGGGGGCCTTTCCTACCCACCCTCCCAGCGTGTGGAATGGGGGTTCTTCGTACTTCTGTCTGTCCTGCCGGGGTACAGTCCAGACACATTGCGGTCACGGTAAGGGCGGAGGGCTCACATTCCGGAAGAAAATAGCCTGTGGACTGACAACTACTTCGTTCGCCGTTGACCGGAGAACGCCTTTCGACCACCTTCGTTCCTGAGCACCACCCTCCCCTAGGCCATTCTGGTGGCTATCCTGCACCCTGCTTGAGGGTTCCTGGGCTGCCTCCGGACCTCAGCGAGCCTGTGTGATGGGGGCAACCTGGTCTCCTCTGCTCCGCCTCGCTGGCGAGCTGGGGAAATGGAAGAGCTTTCCTGACCTCCTGATGCCCACGTGTAGTGTGTACCTTAGAGCCCATTTGGCACGGGGTCCATCCGGGCCTCACCATCCTGGCTTGCTTCCGGACATCGGAGGCACAGGCACGGGGGCCCTGCGAGGTCTTCGAGACACCCTTGTGTCCTCGTGCTCGAGCCCCGTGAGTCTTTGGGGGCAGCAGCTCGCCTGCGCACTGCTTTCCAGGCGGTCCATAGGAGCACGAGCAGCTGGCCTGCTGTGGAGCGCAGGCATTCTCTTGCTGACCAGCCTTCCCTCAGGCCATTGCTCCAGGAACCGCTTCCTATGCCCTAGCTTCCTTGCTGCACTGAGCAGGGGGAACTCCTGGTTACCCAAGTGCCAGCGTGCTCAGATTCAGGACAATCCCTATATACAAACCGTTTGGACGTGTTCCAGAGCTGAGGGTTCCTGGCAGAGCAGCCTGCCCACTAGCCTGATGACCCAGCTGCCTCCTTGCCACTCCGCATCATAGCCTCTCCACACGGTCTCTTCCAACACCGGCAAAGTGCAGAGATCGTGCCCCGAAGGCTTTGATCCACACCCTCCTGCTGCTTCTCCCTGTCCTGACCCACCTACGTCACGCCAGTGGTGCCCGTCTTCCTTTATTCTCACCTGCTGGACCACCTATTGGGGTCCGTGGACCCTGGGGACACTGGCCAGCCCGCCCTATTTGCAACTGAAGTCCCAATCAGCTAGCACTCTTCTAGCAGGCTGCTGCTCTGCTCCCTTTCGGCCACTGTACTTCCTTGTCCCTGTTACAGTGGGGGCCTTGCGGACCCCCAGGTTGACCGTGCAGGGAGGCTTCGTAGGTTTCCTCCTGGCCCCTGCCTGCCCCCTTCCTGGCGAAGCCGGGGCTCTTCCGCAGCCAGCCAACCCGCCTGAAGCAGAATGAAAAACCCTTTCCTTCTCTAAAGAGCGTTACCCCGTCCCCAAGATATTGAATTGAGAAACCTTTCCGCATCATGACAGCCAGGGTCCTGGGGTCTAGTTCCCCTTTGCTGTCAACACCCTCAAAGCTCCCTAGGGGTCCTGAAGTCTCCTTGTGCAGTAGCGGGCCCCATTACTGGGAAAGGGTTTTGTTTCTGTTGTCGGCTTTTACGTATTACTACCATCCCTTAGTATTATTATTATTTTTGTTTTCCTCATCTCTACTGCCTCGTTCCCGTTCGCCCTTCTGCACTCAGGGCATGCGCGGAAACCTAGCAGTGAGATATTTCACACAGGGCTCCTTCCGGCTTCTGTGTCCCCCCGGGGCTTTTCCGGTCAGGGGGTGCTAGAGGGTTAGATTCCTGGGGGGACATCCGGACACCTTCCTGCCCTCACCTTGGTGCCTTCGGGGTCTTTTTTATGTCTCGGAATAGCTGCCTAATCAGGTCACTTGGGCCAGCGGGGCACTGGTCTGCACAAGGTCCGGGCGACCCTAATGCCCTGCTGCTGCCAAGGGGTCGGAAAAGTGGTGCTCCGGTGGCCCTGGTAGCTCGCTGGCGCCGGTGCCCCGGGGAATCTTCCCATCAGCACGCTGCCAGAACCCTGACGTTCCGGGGGGCCTTTCCTACCCACCGTCCCAGCGTGTGGAATGGGGGGTTCTTCGTACTTCTGTCTGTCCTGCCGCAGTGCAGTGCACACTTGTTGCTGTCAAAGTACGGGTGGAGGGCTCCCGTTGGGGAACGAAATGCCCTGCAGACTGACAACTCCTTGGTTTGCCATTGACCGGAGAACGCCTTTCGGCCACCGTCGTTCCCGCGCGGCCCCCTCCCCTAGCCCATTCCGGTCGCTTTCCTGCACCCTGCTTGACGGTTCCTGGGCTCCCTCTGGATCTCAGCGGGCTTGGGTGATGGGGGCAACTTGGGCTCCTCTCCTCCGGCTCCCTGGCGAGCTGGGGAATGGAAGACCTTTCCTGACCTCCATCAGCCCGCGTGTATTCTGGAAATGAGAGGCCTTTAGACACGGGGTCCTTCCATACCTAACCGTCCTGGGTTCCTTCTGGACATCTGAGGCAAGCGCACGGGGGCCCTGCAAGAAGTCCCGGACACCCTCGTGTCCTTGTGCGCAAGCTCTGTGTGCCTTTTGGGCCAGCAGCTCACCTGCTCACTGCTTTCCAGACGTCCCTTACGAGCACCAGCCGCTGGCCTGCACATATTCTCTTGGTAAGCAGCCTTGCCTCCGGCTGATGCTCCAGGAGCCGCTTCCAATGCCCTAGCTCCCTCGCTCCGCTGACCAGGGGGACCTTCTGGTTACCCAAGTGCCAGCATGCTCTGATTCGGGACAATCCCCGGATACAAACAGTTTGGGCATGATACAGAGCCGAGGCTTCCTGGGCCAGCACCCTGCCCACTAGTCTGGTGACCAAGCGGCCTCCTTGCCACCGTGCGTCATGAGCCCTGAGGCCCTGGGACTCTTCCGGCGCATGCATACTGCAGAGATGGTGCCCGGAGGGCACTACCGGACACACTCCTGCCGCTTTTCCCGTCCTGCCCCACCTACGTCATGGCAGTGGTGCCCCTTGGGCCTTTTCGGTCACCTGCCTGACGACATATTGGGGTCCGTGCACACTAGGGACACTGGCCAGCCTGTCCTATGTGGAACTGAAGTCCCGATCAGCAAGCACTCTTCCAGCAGGCTGCTGCAGTGCTCGCTTTCGGCCACTGTACTTCCCTGTCAGTGTTGCAGTGGGGGCCTTGAGGAGCACCAGGCTGTCCGTGCAGGGAGGCTTCCTAGCTTCCTCCTGGCCCCTGCCTGCCCGCTGCCTGGGGAAACCGGGGCTCTTCCGCTGCCAGCCAGCCCGCCTGAAACAGAACGAAGAACACTTTGCTTCTCTTACCGGCGTTACCCGTCCCCAAGATACTGAATTGAGAATCCATACCGCATCATGACAGCCAGGGTCCCGGGGGGTAGTTCCCCTTTGCTTCACCAATAGCCTCAAGGTTCCCTGGGGGTCCTGAAGTCTGCTTGTGCCTTAGCAGGCCCCATTCCTCGAGAAAGGGTTTCATTTTTGGGGTCGTATTTCATGTATTACTACCATCCCGTCTCTACTGCCATCATTCCCATTCGCCCTTCTACACTCAGGGCCTGCTCGGGCACCTAGCCGTGAGTGAAATATTTCACACAGGGCTCCTTCCAGCTTCTGTGTCCCCCCAGGGCTCTTCCGGTCAGGGGGTGCTAGAGGGTTAGATTCCCGCGGGAACATGCGGACACCTTCCTGCCCTCGCCTTGGTGCCCTCGGGTCTTTTCTATGCATCAGAATAGCTACCTATTCCGGTCAAGTGGGCCAGAGGGGCACTGGTCTGCACAAGGTCCGGGCGACCCTCGTGCCCTGCTGCTGCCACGCGGTCTGAAAAGTAGTGCTCAGATGGTCCTGGTAGCTTGCTGGCGCTGTGCCCCGGGGAATCTTCCCATCAGCACCCTGCCTGGACCCTCACGGTCCTGGGGGCCTTTCCTACCCACCCTCCCAGCGTGTGGAATGGGGGTTCTTCGTACTTCTGTCTGTCCTGCCGGGGTACAGTCCAGACACATTGCGGTCACGGTAAGGGAGGAGGGCTCACAGTGCGGAAGAAAATAGCCTGCGGACTGACAACTACTTCGTTCGCCGTTGACCCGAGAACGCCTTTCGACCACCTTCGTTCCTGCGCACCACCCTCCCCTAGGCCATTCTGGTGGCTATCCTGCACCCTGCTTGAGGGTTCCTGGGCTGCCTCCGGACCTCAGCGAGGCTGTGTGATGGGGGCAACCTGGTCTCCTCTGCTCCGCCTCGCTGGCGAGCTGGGGAAATGGAAGAGCTTTCCTGACCTCCTGATGCCCACGTGTACTTTGTACCTTAGAGCCCATTTGGCACGGGGTCCATCCGGGCCTCACCATCCTGGCTTGCTTCCGGACATCGGAGGCACAGGCACGGGGGCCCTGTGAGGTCTTCGAGACACCCTTGTGTCCTCGTGCTCGAGCCCCGTGAGTCTTTGGGGGCAGCAGCTCGCCTGCGCACTACTTTCCAGGCGGTCCATAGGAGCACGAGCAGCTGGCCTGCTGTGGAGCGCAGGCATTCTCTTGCTGACCAGCCTTCCCGCAGGCCGATGCTCCAGGAACCGCTTCCCATGCCCTAGCTTCCTTGCTGCACTGACCGGGGGGACCTCCTGGTTACCCAAGTGCCAGCGTGCTCAGATTCAGGACAATCCCTTTATACAAACCGTTTGGACGTGTTCCAGAGCTGAGGGTTCCTGGCAGAGCAGCCTGCCCACTAGCCTGATGACCCAGCTGCCTCCTTGCCACTCCGCATCATAGCCTCTCCACACGGTCTCTTCCAAGACGGGCAAAGTGCAGAGATCGTGCCCCGAAGGCTTTGATCGACACCCTCCTGCTGCTTCTCCCTGTCCTGACCCACCTACGTCACGCCAGTGGTGCCCGTCTTCCTTTATTCTCACCTGCTGGACCACCTATTGGGGTCCGTGGACCCTGGGGACACTGGCCAGCCCGCCCTATGTGCAACTGAAGTCCCAATCAGCTAGCACTCTTCTAGCAGGCTGCTGCTCTGCTCCCTTTCGGCCACTGTACTTCCTTGTCAGTGTTGCAGTGGAGGCCTTGCGGACCCCCAGGTTGACCGTGCAGGGAGGCTTCGTAGGTTTCCTCCTGGCCCCTGCCTGCCCGCTGCCTGGCGAAGCCGGGGCTCTTCCGCAGCCAGCCAACCCGCTTGAAGCAGAATGAAAAACCCTTTCCTTCTCTAAAGAGCGTTACCCCGTCCCCAAGATATTGAATTGAGAAACCTTTCCGCATCATGACAGCCAGGGTCCTGGGGTATAGTTCCCCTTTGCTGTCAACACCCTCAAAGCTCCCTAGGGGTCCTGAAGTCTCCTTGTGCAGTAGCGGGCCCCATTACTGGGAAAGGGTTTTGTTTCTGTTGTCGGCTTTTACGTATTACTACCATTCCTTAGTATTATTATTATTTTTGTTTTCCTCATCTCTACTGCCTCGTTCCCGTTCGCCCTTCTGCACTCAGGGCATGCGCGGAAACCTAGCAGTGAGTTATTTCACACAGGGCTCCTTCCGGCTTCTGTGCCCCCCCCCGGGGCTGTTCCGGTCAGGGGGTGCTAGAGGGTTAGATTCCTGGGGGGACATCCGGACACCTTCCTGCCCTCACCTTGGTGCCTTCGGGGTCTTTTTTATGTCTCGGAATAGCTGCCTAATCAGGTCACTTGGGCCAGCGGGGCACTGGTCTGCACAAGGTCCGGGCGACCCTAATGCCCTGCTGCTGCCAAGCGGTCGGAAAAGTGGTGCTCCGGTGGCCCTGGTAGCTCGCTGTCGCTGGTGCCCCGGGGAATCTTCCCATCAGAACCCTGCCAGAAGCCTGACGTTCACGGGGCCCTTTCCTACCCACCGTCCCAGCTTGTGGAATGGGGGGTTCTTCGTACTTCTGTCTGTCCTGCCGCAGTGCAGTGCACACATGTTGCTGTCAAAGTACGGGTGGAGGGCTCCCGTGTGGGAACGAAATGCCCTGCAGACTGACAACTCCTTGGTTTGCCATTGACCGGAGAACGCCTTTCGGCCACCGTCGTTCCCGCGCGGCCCCCTCCCCTAGACCATTCCGGTCGCTTTCCTGCATCCTGCTTGACGATTCCTGGGCTCCCTCTGGATCTCAGCGGGCTCGGGTGATGGGGGCAACTTGGGCTCCTCTCCTCCGGCTCCCTGGCGAGCTGGGGAATGGAAGACCTTTCCTAACCTCCGTCAGCCCGCGTGTATTCTGGAAATGAGAGGCCTTTAGACACGGGGTCCTTCCATAGGTAACCGTCCTGGGTTCCTTCTGGACATCTGAGGCAAGCACACGGGGGCCCTGCAAGAAGTCCCGGACACCCTCGTGTCCTCGTGCGCAAGCTCTGTGTGCTTTTTGGGCCAGCAGCTCACCTGCTCACTGCTTTCCAGACGTCCCTTACGAGCACCAGCCGCTGGCCTGCAGATATTCTCTTGGTAAGCAGCCTTGCCTCCGGCTGATGCTCCAGGAGCCGCTTCCAATGCCCTAGCTCCCTGCTCCGCTGACCAGGGGGACCTTCTGGTTACCCAAGTGCCAGCATGCTCTGATTCGGGACAATCCCCGGATACAAACAGTTTGGGCATGATACAGAGCCGAGGCTTCCTGGGCCAGCACCCTGCCCACTAGTCTGGTGACCAAGCGGCCTCCTTGCCACCGTGCGTCATGACCCCTGAGGCCCTGGGACTCTTCCGGCGCATGCATACTGCAGAGATGGTGCCCGGAGGGCACTGCCGGACACACTCCTGCCGCTTTTCCCATCCTGCCCCACCTACGTCATGGCAGTGGTGCCCCTTGGGCCTTTTCGGTCACCTGTCTGACGACATATTGGGGTTCGTGCACACTAGGGACACTGGCCAGCCTGTCCTATGTGGAACTGAAGTCCCGATCAGCAAGCACTCTTCCAGCAGGCTGCTGCAGTGCTCCCTTTCGGCCACTGTACTTCCCTGTCAGTGTTGCAGTGGGGGCCTTGAGGAGCACCAGGCTGTCCGTGCAGGGAGGCTTCCTAGCTTCCTCCTGGCCCCTGCCTGCCCGCTGCCTGGGGAAACCGGGGCTCTTCCGCTGCCAGCCAGCCCGCCTGAAACAGAACCAAAAACACTTTGCTTCTCTTACCGGCGTTACCCGTCCCCAAGATACTGAATTGAGAATCCATACCGCATCATGACAGCCAGGGTCCCGGGGTGTAGTTCCCCTTTGCTTCACCAATAGCCTCAAGGTTCCCTGGGGGTCCTGAAGTCTCCTTGTGCCTTAGCAGGCCCCATTCCTCGAGAAAGGGTTTCATTTTTGGGGTCGTATTTCATGTATTACTACCATCCCGTCTCTACTGCCATCATTCCCATTCGCCCTTCTACACTCAGGGCCTGCGCGGGCACCTAGCCCTGAGTGAGATATTTCACACAGGGCTCCTTCCGGCTTCTGTGTCCCCCCGGGGCTCTTCCGGTCAGGGGGTGCTAGAGGGTTAGATTCCCGCGGGAACATGCGGACACCTTCCTGCCCTCACCTTGGTGCCCTCGGGTCTTTTATATGCATCAGAATAGCTGCCTATTCAGGTCAAGTGGGCCAGAGGGGCACTGGTCTGCACAAGGTCCGGGCGACCCTCGTGCCCTGCTGCTGCCACGCGGTCTGAAAAGTAGTGCTCAGATGGTCCTGGTAGCTTGCTGGCGCTGGTGCCCCGGGGAATCTTCCCATCAGCACCCTGCCTGAACCCTCACGGTCCTGGGGGCCTTTCCTACCCACCCTCCCAGCGTGTGGAATGGGGGTTCTTCGTACTTCCGTCTGTCCTGCCGGGGTACAGTCCAGACACATTGCGGTCACGGTAAGGGCGGAGGGCTCACATTCCGGAAGAAAATAGCCTGCGGACTGACAACTACTTCGTTCGCCGTTGACCGGAGAACGCCTTTCGACCACCTTCGTTCCTGCGCACCACCCTCCCCTAGGCCTGCACCCTGCTTGAGGGTTCCTGGGCTGCCTCCGGACCTCAGCGAGCCTGTGTGATGGGGGCAACCTGGTCTCCTCTGCTCCGCCTCGCTGGCGAGCTGGGGAAATGGAAGAGCTTTCCTGACCTCCTGATGCCCACGTGTACTGTGTAACTTAGAGCCCATTTGGCACGGGGTCCATCCGGGCCTCACCGTCCTGGCTTGCTTCCGGACATCGGAGGCACACGCACGGGGGCCCTGCGCGGTCTTCGAGACACCCTTGTGTCCTCGTGCTCGAGCCCCGTGAGTCTTTGGGGGCAGCAGCTCGCCTGCGCACTGCTTTCCAGGCGGTCCATAGGAGCACGAGCAGCTGGCCTGCTGTGGAGCGCAGGCATTCTCTTGCTGACCAGCCTTCCCGCAGGCCGATGCTCCAGGAACCGCTTCCCATGCCCTAGCTTCCTTGCTGCTCTGACCGGGGGAACCTCCTGGTTACCCAAGTGCCAGCGTGCTCAGATTCAGGACAATCCCTTTATACAAACCGTTTGGACGTGTTCCAGAGCTGAGGGTTCCTGGCAGAGCAGCCTGCCCACTAGCCTGATGACCCAGCTGCCTCCTTGCCACTCCGCATCATAGCCTCTCCACACGGTCTCTTCCAACACGGGCAAAGTGCAGAGATCGTGCCCCGAAGGCTTTGATCGACACCCTCCTGCTGCTTCTCCCTGTCCTGACCCACCTACGTCACGCCAGTGGTGCCCGTCTTCCTTTATTCTCACCTGCCGGACCACCTATTGGGGTCCGTGGACCCTGGGGACACTGGCCAGCCCACCCTATGTGCAACTGAAGTCCCAATCAGCTAGCACTCTTCTAGCAGGCTGCTGCTCTGCTCCCTTTCGGCCACTGTACTTCCTTGTCCGTGTTGCAGTGGGGGCCTTGCGGACCCCCAGGTTGACCGTGCAGGGAGGCTTCATAGGTTTCCTCCTGGCCCCTGCCTGCCCCCTTCCTGGCGAAGCCGGGGCTCTTCCGCAGCCAGCCAACCCGCCTGAAGCAGAATGAAAAACCCTTTCCTTCTCTAAAGAGCGTTACCCCGTCCCCAAGATATTGAATTGAGAAACCTTTCCGCATCATGACAGCCAGGGTCCTGGGGTATAGTTCCCCTTTGCTGTCAACACCCTCAAAGCTCCCTAGGGGTCCTGAAGTCTCCTTGTGCAGTAGCGGGCCCCATTACTGGGAAAGGGTTTTGTTTCTGTTGTCGGCTTTTACGTATTACTACCATCCCTTAGTATTATTATTATTTTTGTTTTCCTCATCTCTACTGCCTCGTTCCCGTTCGCCCTTCTGCACTCAGGGCATGCGCGGAAACCTAGCAGTGAGATATTTCACACAGGGCTCCTTCCGGCTTCTGTGTCCCCCCGGGGCTTTTCCGGTCAGGGGGTGCTAGAGGGTTAGATTCCTGGGGGGACATCCGGACACCTTCCTGCCCTCACCTTGGTGCCTTCGGGGTCTTTTTTATGTCTCGGAATAGCTGCCTAATCAGGTCACTTGGGCCAGCGGGGCACTGGTCTGCACAAGGTCCGGGCGACCCTAATGCCCTGCTGCTGCCAAGGGGTCGGAAAAGTGGTGCTCCGGTGGCCCTGGTAGCTCGCTGGCGCTGGTGCCCCGGGGAATCTTCCCATCAGCACCCTGCCAGAACCCTGACGTTCCGGGGGGCCTTTCCTACCCACCGTCCCAGCGTGTGGAATGGGGGGTTCTTCGTACTTCTGTCTGTCCTGCCGCAGTGCAGTGCACACATGTTGCTGTCAGAGTACGGGTGGAGGGCTCCCGTTGGGGAACGAAATGCCCTGCAGACTGACAACTCCTTGGTTTGCCATTGACCGGAGAACGCCTTTCGGCCACCGTCGTTCCCGCGCGGCCCCCTCCCCTAGCCCATTCCGGTCGCTTTCCTGCACCCTGCTTGACGGTTCCTGGGCTCCGTCTGGATCTCAGCGGGCTCGGGTGATGGGGGCAACTTGGGCTCCTCTCCTCCGGCTCCCTGGCGAGCTGGGGAATGGAAGACCTTTCCTGACCTCCGTCAGCCCGCGTGTATTCTGGAAATGAGAGGCCTTTAGACACGGGGTCCTTCCATACCTAACCGTCCTGGGTTCCTTCTGGACATCTGAGGCAAGCGCACGGGGGCCCTGCAAGAAGTCCCGGACACCCTCGTGTCCTCGTGCGCAAGCTCTGTGTGCCTTTTGGGCCAGCAGCTCACCTGCTCACTGCTTTCCAGACGTCCCTTACGAGCACCAGCCGCTGGCCTGCAGATATTCTCTTGGTAAGCAGCCTTGCCTCCGGCTGATGCTCCAGGAGCCGCTTCCAATGCCCTAGCTCCCTCGCTCCGCTGACCAGGGGGACCTTCTGGTTACCCAAGTGCCAGCATGCTCTGATTCGGGACAATCCCCGGATACAAACAGTTTGGGCATGATACAGAGCCGAGGCTTCCTGGGCCAGCACCCTGCCCACTAGTCTGGTGACCAAGCGGCCTCCTTGCCACCGTGCGTCATGACCCCTGAGGCCCTGGGACTCTTCCGGCGCGTGCATACTGCAGAGATGGTGCCCGGAGGGCACTGCCGGACACACTCCTGCCGCTTTTCCCGTCCCGCCCCACCTACGTCATGGCAGTGGTGCCCCTTGGGCCTTTTCGGTCACCTGCCTGACGACATATTGGGGTCCGTGCACACTAGGGACACTGGCCAGCCTGTCCTATGTGGAACTGAAGTCCCGATCAGCAAGCACTCTTCCAGCAGGCTGCTGCAGTGCTCGCTTTCGGCCACTGTACTTCCCTGTCAGTGTTGCAGTGGGGGCCTTGAGGAGCACCAGGCTGTCCGTGCAGGGAGGCTTCCTAGCTTCCTCCTGGCCCCTGCCTGCCCGCTGCCTGGGGAAACCGGGGCTCTTCCGCTGCCAGCCAGCCCGCCTGAAACAGAACGAAAAACACTTTGCTTCTCTTACCGGCGTTACCCGTCCCCAAGATACTGAATTGAGAATCCATACCGCATCATGACAGCCAGGGTCCCGGGGTGTAGTTCCCCTTTGCTTCACCAATAGCCTCAAGGTTCCCTGGGGGTCCTGAAGTCTCCTTGTGCCTTAGCAGGCCCCATTCCTCGAGAAAGGGTTTCATTTTTGGGGTCGTATTTCATGTATTACTACCATCCCGTCTCTACTGCCATCATTCCCATTCGCCCTTCTACACTCAGGGCCTGCGCGGGCACCTAGCCGTGAGTGAGATATTTCACACAGGGCTCCTTCCGGCTTCTGTGTCCCCCCGGGGCTCTTCCGGTCAGGGGGTGCTAGAGGGTTAGATTCCCGCGGGAACATGCGGACACCTTCCTGCCCTCACCTTGGTGCCCTCGGGTCTTTTGTATGCATCAGAATAGCTACCTATTCAGGTCATGTGGGCCAGAGGGGCACTGGTCTGCACAAGGTCCGGGCGACCCTCGTGCCCTGCTGCTGCCACGCGGTCTGAAAAGTAGTGCTCAGATGGTCCTGGTAGCTTGCTGGCGCTGGTGCCCCGGGGAATCTTCCCATCAGCACCCTGCCTGAACCCTCACGGTCCTGGGGGCCTTTCCTACCCACCCTCCCAGCGTGTGGAATGGGGGTTCTTCGTACTTCTGTCTGTCCTGCCGGGGTACAGTCCAGACACATTGCGGTCACGGTAAGGGCGGAGGGCTCACATTCCGGAAGAAAATAGCCTGCGGACTGACAACTACTTCGTTCGCCGTTGACCGGAGAACGCCTTTCGACCACCTTCGTTCCTGAGCACCACCCTCCCCTAGGCCATTCTGGTGGCTATCCTGCACCCTGCTTGAGGGTTCCTGGGCTGCCTCCGGACCTCAGCGAGCCTGTGTGATGGGGGCAACCTGGTCTCCTCTGCTCCGCCTCGCTGGCGAGCTGGGGAAATGGAAGAGTTTCCTGACCTCCTGATGCCCACGTGTACTGTGTACCTTAGAGCCCATTTGGCACGGGGTCCATCCGGGCCTCACCATCCTGGCTTGCTTCCGGACATCGGAGGCACACGCACGGGGGCCCTGCGCGGTCTTCGAGACACCCTTGTGTCCTCGTGCTCGAGCCCCGTGAGTCTTTGGGGGCAGCAGCTCGCCTGCGCACTGCTTTCCAGGCGGTCCATAGGAGCACGAGCAGCTGGCCTGCTGTGGAGCGCAGGCATTCTCTTGCTGACCAGCCTTCCCGCAGGCCGATGCTCGAGGAACCGCTTCCCATGCCCTAGCTTCCTTGCTGCACTGACCGGGGGGACGTCCTGGTTACCCAAGTGCCAGAGTGCTCAGATTCAGAAGAATCCCTTTATACAAACCGTTTGGACGTGTTCCAGAGCTGAGGGTTCCTGGCAGAGCAGCCTGCCCACTAGCCTGATGACCCAGCTGCCTCCTTGCCACTCCGCATCATAGCCCCTCCACACGGTCTCTTCCAACACGGGCAAAGTGCAGAGATCGTGCCCCGAAGGCTTTGATCGACACCCTCCTGCTGCTTCTCCCTGTCCTGACCCACCTACGTCACGCCAGTGGTGCCCGTCTTCCTTTATTCTCACCTGCTGGACCACCGATTGGGGTCCGTGGACCCTGGGGACACTGGCCAGCCTGCCCTATGTGCAACTGAAGTCCCAATCAGCTAGCACTCTTCTAGCAGCCTGCTGCTCTGCTCCCTTTCGGCCACTGTACTTCCTTGTCCGTGTTGCAGTGGGGGCCTTGAGGACCCCCAGGTTGACCGTGCAGGGAGGCTTCGTAGGTTTCCTCCTGGCCCCTGCCTGCCCGCTGCCTGGCGAAGCCGGGGCTCTTCCGCAGCCAGCCAACCCGCCTGAAGCAGAATGAAAAACCCTTTCCTTCTCTAAAGAGCGTTACCCCGTCCCCAAGATATTGAATTGAGAAACCTTTCCGCATCATGACAGCCAGGGTCCTGGGGTCTAGTTCCCCTTTGGTGTCAACACCCTCAAAGCTCCCTAGGGGTCCTGAAGTCTCCTTGTGCAGTAGCGGGCCCCATTACTGGGAAAGGGTTTTGTTTCTGTTGTCGGCTTTTACGTATTACTACCATCCCTTAGTATTATTATTATTTTTGTTTTCCTCATCTCTACTGCCTCGTTCCCGTTCGCCCTTCTGCACTCAGGGCATGCGCGGAAACCTAGCAGTGAGATATTTCACACAGGGCTCCTTCCGGCTTCTGTGTCCCCCCGGGGCTTTCCCGGTCAGGGGGTGCTAGAGGGTTAGATTCCTGGGGGGATATCCGGACACCTTCCTGCCCTCACCTTGGTGCCTTCGGGGTCTTTTTTATGTCTCGGAATAGCTGCCTAATCAGGTCACTTGGGCCAGCGGGGCACTGGTCTGCACAAGGTCCGGGCGACCCTAATGCCCTGCTGCTGCCAAGCGGTCGGAAAAGTGGTGCTCCGGTGGCCCTGGTAGCTCGCTGGCGCTGGTGCCCCGGGGAATCTTCCCATCAGCACCCTGCCAGAACCCTGACGTTCCGGGGGGCCTTTCCTACCCACCGTCCCAGCGTGTGGAATGGGGGGTTCTTCGTACTTCTGTCTGTCCTGCCGCAGTGCAGTGCACACATGTTGCTGTCAAAGTACGGGTGGAGGGCTCCCTTGGGGAACGAAATGCCCTGCAGACTGACAACTCCTTGGTTTGCCATTGACCGGAGAACGCCTTTCGGCCACCGTCGTTCCCGCGCGGCCCCCTCCCCTAGCCCATTCCGGTCGCTTTCCTGCACCCTGCTTGACGGTTCCTGGGCTCCCTCTGGATCTCAGCGGGCTTGGGTGATGGGGGCAACTTGGGTTCCTCTCCTCCGGCTCCCTGGCGAGCTGGGGAATGGAAGACCTTTCCTGACCTCCGTCAGCCCGCGTGTATTCTGGAAATGAGAGGCCTTTAGACACGGGGTCCTTCCATACCTAACCGTCCTGGGTTCCTTCTGGACATCTGAGGCAAGCGCACGGGGGCCCAGCAAGAAGTCCCGGACACCCTCGTGTCCTCGTGCGCAAGCTCTGTGTGCCTTTTGGGCCAGCAGCTCACCTGCTCACTGCTTTCCGGACGTCCCTTAGGAGCACCAGCCGCTGGCCTGCAGATATTCTCTTGGTAAGCAGCCTTGACTCCGGCTGATGCTCCAGGAGCCGCTTCCAATGCCCTAGCTCCCTCGCTCCGCTGACCAGGGGGACCTTCTGGTTACCCAAGTGCCAGCATGCTCTGATTCGGGACAATCCCCGGATACAAACAGTTTGGGCATGATACAGAGCCGAGGCTTCCTGGGCCAGCACCCTGCCCACTTGTCTGGTGACCAAGCGGCCTCCTTGCCACTGTGCGTCATGACCCCTGAGGCCCTGGGACTCTTCCGGCGCGTGCATACTGCAGAGATGGTGCCCGGAGGGCACTGCCGGACACACTCCTGCCGCTTTTCCCGTCCTGCCCCACCTACGTCATGGCAGTGGTGCCCCTTGGGCCTTTTCGGTCACCTGCCTGACGACATATTGGGGTCCGTGCACACTAGGGACACTGGCCAGCCTGTCCTATGTGGAACTGAAGTCCCGATCAGCAAGCACTCTTCCAGCAGGCTGCTGCAGTGCTCGCTTTCGGCCACTGTACTTCCCTGTCAGTGTTGCAGTGGGGGCCTTGAGGAGCACCAGGCTCTCCGTGCAGGGAGGCTTCCTAGCTTCCTCCTGGCCCCTGCCTGCCCGCTGCCTGGGGAAACCGGGGCTCTTCCGCTGCCAGCCAGCCCGCCTGAAACAGAACGAAAAACACTTTGCTTCTCTTACCGGCGTTACCCGTCCCCAAGATACTGAATTGAGAATCCATACCGCATCATGACAGCCAGGGTCCCGGGGTGTAGTTCCCCTTTGCTTCACCAATAGCCTCAAGGTTCCCTGGGGGTCCTGAAGTCTCCTTGTGCCTTAGCAGGCCCCATTCCTCGAGAAAGGGTTTCATTTTTGGGGTCGTATTTCATGTACTACTACCATCCCGTCTCTACTGCCATCATTCCCATTCGCCCTTCTACACTCAGGGCCTGCGCGGGCACCTAGCCGTGAGTGAGATATTTCACACAGGGCTCCTTCCGGCTTCTGTGTCCCCCCGGGGCTCTTCCGGTCAGGGGGTGCTAGAGGGTTAGATTCCCGCGGGAACATGCGGACACCTTCCTGCCCTCACCTTGGTGCCCTCGGGTCTTTTCTATGCATCAGAATAGCTGCCTATTCATGTCATGTGGGCCAGAGGGGCACTGGTCTGCACAAGGTCCGGGCGACCCTCGTGCCCTGCTGCTGCCACGCGGTCTGAAAAGTAGTGCTCAGATGGTCCTGGTAGCTTGCTGGCGCTGGTACCCCGGGGAATCTTCCCATCAGCACCCTGCCTGAACCCTCACGGTCCTGGGGGCCTTTCCTACCCACCCTCCCAGTGTGTGCAATGGGGGTTCTTCGTACTTCTGTCTGTCCTGCCGGGGTTCAGTCCAGACACATTGCTGTCACGGTAAGGGCGGAGGGCTCACAGTGCGGAAGAAAATAGCCTGCGGACTGACAACTACTTCGTTCGCTGTTGACCCGAGAACGCCTGTCGACCACCTTCGTTCCTGCGCACCTCCCTCCCCTAGGCCATTCTGGTGGCTATCCTGCACCCTGCTTGAGGGTTCCTGGGCTGCCTCCGGACCTCAGCGAGCCTGTGTGATGGGGGCAACCTGGTCTCCTCTGCTCCGCCTCGCTGGCGACCTGGGGAAATGGAAGAGCTTTCCTAACCTCCTGATGCCCACGTGTACTGTGTACCTTAGAACCCATTTGGCACGGGGTCCATCCGGGCCTCACCATCCTGGCTTGCTTCCGGACATCGGAGGCACAGGCACGGGGGCCCTGCGAGGTCTTCGAGACACCCATGTGTCCTCGTGCTCGAGCCCCGTGAGTCTTTGGGGGCAGCAGCTCGCCTGCGCACTACTTTCCAGGCGGTCCATAGGAGCACGAGCAGCTGGCCTGCTGTGGAGCGCAGGCATTCTCTTGCTGACCAGCCTTCCCGCAGGCCGATGCTCCAGGAACCACTTCCCATGCCCTAGCTTCCTTGCTGCACTGACCGGGGGGACCTCCTGGTTACCCAAGTGCCAGCGTGCTCAGATTCAGGACAATCCCTTTATACAAACCGTTTGGACGTGTTCCAGAGCTGAGGGTTCCTGGCAGAGCAGCCTGCCCACTAGCCTGATGACCCAGCTGCCTCCTTGCCACTCCACATCATAGCCTCTCCACACGGTCTCTTCCAACACGGGCAAAGTGCAGAGATCGTTCCCCGAAGGCTTTGATCGACACCCTCCTGCTGCTTCTCCCTGTCCTGACCCACCTACGTCACGCCAGTGGTGCCCGTCTTCCTTTATTCTCACCTGCTGGACCACCGATTGCGGTCCGTGGACCCTGGGAACACTGGCCAGCCAGCCCTATGTGCAACTGAAGTCCCAATCAGCTAGCACTCTTCTAGCAGGCTGCTGCTCTGCTCCCATTCGGCCACTGTACTTCCTTGTCAGTGTTGCAGTGGGGGCCTTGAGGACCCCCAGGTTGACCGTGCAGGGAGGCTTCGTAGGTTTCCTCCTGGCCCCTGCCTGCCCGCTGCCTGGCGAAGCCGGGTCTCTTGCGCAGCCATCCAACCCGCCTGAAGCAGAATGAAAAACCCTTTCCTTCTCTAAACAGCGTTACCCCGTCCCCAAGATATTGAATTGAGAAACCTTTCCGCATCATGACAGCCAGGGTCCTGGGGTCTAGTTCAACTTTGGTGTCAACACCCTCAAAACTCCCTATGGGTCCTGAAGTCTCCTTGTGCAGTAGCGGGCCCCATTACTGGGAAAGGGTTTTGTTTCTGTTGTCGGCTTTTACGTATTACTACCATCCCTTAGTATTATTATTATTTTTGTTTTCCTCATCTCTACTGCCTCGTTCCCGTTCGCCCTTCTGCACTCAGGGCATGCGCGGAAACCTAGCAGTGAGATATTTCACACAGGGCTCCTTCCGGCTTCTGTGTCCCCTCGGGGCTTTTCCGGTCAGGGGGTCCTAGAGGGTTAGATTCCTGGGGGGACATCCGGACACCTTCCTGCCCTCACCTTGGTGCCTTCGGGGTCTTTTTTATGTCTCGGAATAGCTGCCTAATCAGGTCACTTGGGCCAGCGGGGCACTGGTCTGCACAAGGTCCGGGCGACCCTAATGCCCTGCTGCTGCCAAGCGGTGGGAAAAGTGGTGCTCCGGTGGCCCTGGTAGCTCGCTGGCGCTGGTGCCCCGGGGAATCTTCCCATCAGAACCCTGCCAGAAGCCTGACGTTCCGGGGGCCCTTTCCTACCCACCGTCCCAGCTTGTGGAATGGGGGTTCTTCGTACTTCTGTCTGTCCTGCCGCAGTGCAGTGCACACATGTTGCTGTCAAAGTACGGGTGGAGGGCTCCCGTTGGGGAACGAAATGCCCTGCAGACTGACAACTCCTTGGTTTACCATTGACCGGAGAACGCCTTTCGGCCACCGTCGTTCCCGCGCGGCCCCCTCCCCTAGCCCATTCCGGTCGCTTTCCTGCACCCTGCTTGACGGTTCCTGGGCTCCCTCTGGATCTCAGCGGGCTTGGGTGATGGGGGCAACTTGGGCTCCTCTCCTCCGGCTCCCTGGAGAGCTGGGGAATGGAAGACCTTTCCTGACCTCCGTCAGCCCGCGTGTATTCTGGAAATGAGAGGCCTTTAGACACGGGGTCGTTCCATACCTAACCGTCCTGGGTTCCTTCTGGACATCTGAGGCAAGCGCACGGGGGCCCTGCAAGAAGTCCCGGACACCCTCGTGTCCTCGTGCGCAGGCTCTGTGTGCCTTTTGGGCCGGCAGCTCACCTGCTCACTGCTTTCCAGACGTCCCTTAGGAGCACCAGTCGCTGGCCTGCAGATATTCTCTTGGTAAGCAGCCTTGCCTCCGGCTGATGCTCCAGGAGCCGCTTCCAATGCCCTAGCTCCCTCGCTCCGCTGACCAGGGGGACCTTCTGGTTACCCAAGTGCCAGCATGCTCTGATTCGGGACAATCCCAGGATACAAACAGTTTGGGCATGATACAGAGCCAAGGCTTCCTGGGCCAGCACCCTGCCCACTAGTCTGGTGACCAAGCGGCCTCCTTGCCACCGTGCGTCATGACCCCTGAGGCCCTGGGACTCTTCCGGCGCGTGCATACTGCAGAGATGGTGCCCGGAGGGCACTGCCGGACACACTCCTGCCGCTTTTCCCGTCCTGCCCCACCTACGTCATGGCAGTGGTGCCCCTTGGGCCTTTTCGGTCACCTGCCTGACGACATATTGGGGTCCCTGCACACTAGGGACACTGGCCAGCCTGTCCTATGTGGAACTGAAGTCCCGATCAGCAAGCACTCTTCCAGCAGGCTGCTGCAGTGCTCGCTTTCGGCCACTGTACTTCCCTGTCAGTGTTGCAGTGGGGGCCTTGAGGAGCACCAGGCTGTCCGTGCAGGGAGGCTTCCTAGCTTCCTCCTGGCCCCTGCCTGCCCGCTGCCTGGGGAAACCGGGGCTCTTCCGCTGCCAGCCAGCCCGCCTGAAACAGAACGAAAAACACTTTGCTTCTCTTACCGGCATTACCCGTCCCCAAGATACTGAATTGACAATCCATACCGCATTATGACAGCCAGGGTCCCGGGGTGTAGTTCCCCTTTGCTTCACCAATAGCCTCAACGTTCCCTGGGGGTCCTGAAGTCTCCTTGTGCCTTAGCAGGCCCCATTCCTCGAGAAAGGGTTTCATTTTTGGGGTCGTATTTCATGTATTACTACCATCCCGTCTCTACTGCCATCATTCCCATTCGCCCTTCTACACTCAGGGCCTGCGCGGGCACCTAGCCGTGAGTGAGATATTTCACACAGGGCTCCTTCCGGCTTCTGTGTCCCCCCGGGGCTCTTCCGGTCAGGGGGTGCTAGAGGG
Source organism: Loxodonta africana (assembly GCF_030014295.1). NCBI lineage: Eukaryota > Metazoa > Chordata > Mammalia > Proboscidea > Elephantidae > Loxodonta > Loxodonta africana. Next base: position 34,920 of record NW_026975265.1, on the reverse strand, counting down.
TTAGATTCCCGCGGGAACATGCGGACACCTTCTTCCCCTCACCTTGGTGCCCTCGGGTCTTTTCTATGCATCAGAATAGCTGCCTATTCAGGTCATGTGGGCCAGAGGGGCACTGGTCTGCACAAGGTCCGGGCGACCCTCGTGCCCTGCTGCTGCCACGCGGTCTGAAAAGTAGTGCTCAGATGGTCCTGGTAGCTTGCTGGCGCTGGTGCCCCGGGGAATCTTCCCATCAGCACCCTGCCTGAACCCTCACGGTCCTGGGGGCCTTTCCTACCCACCCTCCCAGCGTGTGGAATGGGGGTTCTTCGTACTTCTGTCTGTCCTGCCGGGGTACAGTCCAGACACATTGCGGTCACGGTAAGGGCGGAGGGCTCACAGTGCGGAAGAAAATAGCCTGCGGACTGACAACTACTTCGTTCGCCGATGACCCGAAAACGCCTTTCGACCACCTTCGTTCCTGCGCACCACCCTCCCCTAGGCCATTCTGGTGGCTATCCTGCACCCTGCTTGAGGGTTCCTGGGCTGCCTCCGGACCTCAGCGAGCCTGTGTGATGGGGGCAACCTGGTCTCCTCTGCTCCGACTCACTGGCGAGCTGGGGAAATGGAAGAGCTTTCCTGACCTCCTGATGCCCACGTGTACTTTGTACCTTAGAGCCCATTTGGCACGGGGTCCATCCGGGCCTCACCATCCTGGCTTGCTTCCGGACATCAGAGGCACACGCACGGGGGCCCTGCGAGGTCTTCGAGACACCCTTGTGTCCTCGTGCTCGAGCCCCGTGAGTCTTTGGGGGCAGCAGCTCGCCTGCGCACTACTTTCCAGGCGGTCCATAGGAGCACGAGCAGCTGGCCTGCTGTGGAGCGCAGGCATTCTCTTGCTGACCAGCCTTCCCGCAGGCCGATGCTCCAGGAACCACTTCCCATGCCCTAGCTTCCTTGCTGCACTGACCGGGGTGACCTCCTGGTTACCCAAGTGCCAGCGTGCTCAGATTCAGGACAATCCCTTTATACAAACCGTTTGGACGTGTTCCAGAGCTGAGGGTTCCTGGCAGAGCAGCCTGCCCACTAGCCTGATGACCCAGCTGCCTCCTTGCCACTCCACATCATAGCCTCTCCACACGGTCTCTTCCAACACGGGCAAAGTGCAGAGATCGTGCCCCGAAGGCTTTGATCGACACCCTCCTGCTGCTTCTCCCTGTCCTGACCCACCTACGTCACGCCAGTGGTGCCCGTCTTCCTTTATTCTCACCTGCTGGACCACCGATTGCGGTCCGTGGACCCTGGGGACACTGGCCAGCCCGCCCTATGTGCAACTGAAGTCCCAATCAGCTAGCACTCTTCTAGCAGCCTGCTGCTCTGCTCCCTTTCGGCCACTGTACTTCCTTGTCAGTGTTGCAGTGGGGGCCTTGCGGACCCCCAGGTTGACCGTGCAGGGAAGCTTCGTAGGTTTCCTCCTGGCCCCTGTCTGCCCGCTGGCTGGCGAAGCCGGGGCTCTTCCGCAGCCAGCCAACCCGCCTGAAGCAGAATGAAAAACCCTTTCCTTCTCTAAAGAGCGTTACCCCGTCCCCAAGATATTGAATTGAGAAACCTTTCCGCATCATGACAGCCAGGGTCCTGGGGTATAGTTTCCCTTTGCTGTCAACACCCTCAAAGCTCCCTATGGGTCCTGAAGTCTCCTTGTGCAGTAGCGGGCCCCATTACTGGGAAAGGGTTTTGTTTCTGTTGTCGGCTTTTACGTATTACTACCATCCCTTAGTATTATTATTATTTTTGTTTTCCTCATCTCTACTGCCTCGTTCCCGTTCGCCCTTCTGCACTCAGGGCATGCGCGGAAACCTAGCAGTGAGATATTTCACACAGGGCTCCTTCCGGCTTCTGTGTCCCCCCGGGGCTTTTCCGGTCAGGGGGTGCTAGAGGGTTAGATTCCTGGGGGGACATCCGGACACCTTCCTGCCCTCACCTTGGTGCCTTCGGGGTCTTTTTTATGTCTCGGAATAGCTGCCTAATCAGGTCACTTGGGCCAGCGGGGCACTGGTCTGCACAAGGTCCGGGCGACCCTAATGCCCTGCTGCTGCCAAGCGGTCGGAAAAGTGGTGCTCCGGTGGCCCTGGTAGCTCGCTGGCGCTGGTGCCCCGGGGAATCTTCCCATCAGCACCCTGCCAGAAGCCTGACGTTCCGGGGGCCCTTGCCTACCCACCGTCCCAGCTTGTGGAATGGGGGGTTCTTCGTACTTCTATCTGTCCTGCCGCAGTGCAGTGCACACATGTTGCTGTCAAAGTACGGGTGGAGGGCTCCCGTTGGGGAACGAAATGCCCTGCAGACTGACAACTGCTTGGTTTGCCATTGACCGGAGAACGCCTTTCGGCCACCGTCGTTCCCGCGCGGCCCCCTCCCCTAGCCCATTCCGGTCGCTTTCCTGCACCCTGCTTGACGGTTCCTGGGCTCCCTCTGGATCTCAGCGGGTTTGGGTGATGGGGGCAACTTGGGCTCCTCTCCTCCGGCTCCCTGGCTAGCTGGGGAATGGAAGACCTTTCCTGACCTCCGTCAGCCCGCGTGTATTCTGGAAATGAGATGCCTTTAGACACGGGGTCCTTCCATACCTAACCGTCCTGGGTTCCTTCTGGACATCTGGGGCAAGCGCACGGGGGCCCTGCAAGAAGTCCCGGACACCCTCGTGTCCTCGTGCGCAAGCTCTGTGTGCCTTTTGGGCCAGCAGCTCACCTGCTCACTGCTTTCCAGACGTCCCTTAGGAGCTCCAGCCCCTGGCCTGCAGATATTCTCTTGGTAAGCAGCCTTGCCTCCGGCTGATGCTCCAGGAGCCGCTTCCAATGCCCTAGCTCCCTCGCTCCGCTGACCAGGGGGACCTTCTGGTTACCCAAGTGCCAGCATGCTCTGATTCGGGACAATCCCCGGATACAGTTTGGGCATGATACAGAGCCAAGGCTTCCTGGGCCAGCACCCTGCCCACTAGTCTGGTGACCAAGCGGCCTCCTTGCCACCGTGCGTCATGACCCCTGAGGCCCTGGGACTCTTCCGGCGCGTGCATACTGCAGAGATGGTGCCCGGAGGGCACTGCCGGACACACTCCTGCCGCTTTTCCCGTCCTGCCCCACCTACGTCATGGCAGTGGTGCCCCTTGGGCCTTTTCGGTCACCTGCCTGACGACATATTGGGGTCCGTGCACACTAGGGACACTGGCCAGCCTGTCCTATGTGGAACTGAAGTCCCGATCAGCAAGCACTCTTCCAGCAGGCTGCTGCAGTGCTCGCTTTCGGCCACTGTACTTCCCTGTCAGTGTTGCAGTGGGGGCCTTGAGGAGCACCAGGCTGTCCGTGCAGGGAGGCTTCCTAGCTTCCTCCTGGCCCCTGCCTGCCCGCTGCCTGGGGAAACCGGGGCTCTTCCGCTGCCAGCCAGCCCGCCTGAAACAGAACGAAAAACACTTTGCTTCTCTTACCGGCGTTACCCGTCCCCAAGATACTGAATTGAGAATCCATACCGCATCATGACAGCCAGGGTCCCGGGGTGTAGTTCCCCTTTGCTTCACCAATAGCCTCAACGTTCCCTGGGGGTCCTGAAGTCTCCTTGTGCCTTAGCAGGCCCCATTCCTCGAGAAAGGGTTTCATTTTTGGGGTCGTATTTCATGTATTACTACCATCCCGTCTCTACTGCCATCATTCCCATTCGCCCTTCTACACTCAGGGCCTGCGCGGGCACCTAGCCGTGAGTGAGATATTTCACACAGGGCTCCTTCCGGCTTCTGTGTCCCCCCGGGGCTCTTCCGATCAGGGGGTGCTAGAGGGTTAGATTCCCGCGGGAACATGCGGACACCTTCTTCCCCTCACCTTGGTGCCCTCGGGTCTTTTCTATGCATCAGAATAGCTGCCTATTCAGGTCATGTGGGCCAGAGGGGCACTGGTCTGCACAAGGTCCGGGCGACCCTCGTGCCCTGCTGCTGCCACGCGGTCTGAAAAGTAGTGCTCAGATGGTCCTGGTAGCTTGCTGGCGCTGGTGCCCCGGGGAATCTTCCCATCAGCACCCTGCCTGAACCCTCACGGTCCTGGGGGCCTTTCCTACCCACCCTCCCAGCGTGTGGAATGGGGGTTCTTCGTACTTCTGTCTGTCCTGCCGGGGTACAGTCCAGACACATTGCGGTCACGGTAAGGGCGGAGGGCTCACAGTGCGGAAGAAAATAGCCTGCGGACTGACAACTACTTCGTTCGCCGATGACCCGAAAACGCCTTTCGACCACCTTCGTTCCTGCGCACCACCCTCCCCTAGGCCATTCTGGTGGCTATCCTGCACCCTGCTTGAGGGTTCCTGGGCTGCCTCCGGACCTCAGCGAGCCTGTGTGATGGGGGCAACCTGGTCTCCTCTGCTCCGACTCACTGGCGAGCTGGGGAAATGGAAGAGCTTTCCTGACCTCCTGATGCCCACGTGTACTTTGTACCTTAGAGCCCATTTGGCACGGGGTCCATCCGGGCCTCACCATCCTGGCTTGCTTCCGGACATCAGAGGCACATGCACGGGGGCCCTGCGAGGTCTTCGAGACACCCTTGTGTCCTCGTGCTCGAGCCCCGTGAGTCTTTGGGGGCAGCAGCTCGCCTGCGCACTACTTTCCAGGCGGTCCATAGGAGCACGAGCAGCTGGCCTGCTGTGGAGCGCAGGCATTCTCTTGCTGACCAGCCTTCCCGCAGGCCGATGCTCCAGGAACCACTTCCCATGCCCTAGCTTCCTTGCTGCACTGACCGGGGTGACCTCCTGGTTACCCAAGTGCCAGCGTGCTCAGATTCAGGACAATCCCTTTATACAAACCGTTTGGACGTGTTCCAGAGCTGAGGGTTCCTGGCAGAGCAGCCTGCCCACTAGCCTGATGACCCAGCTGCCTCCTTGCCACTCCACATCATAGCCTCTCCACACGGTCTCTTCCAACACGGGCAAAGTGCAGAGATCGTGCCCCGAAGGCTTTGATCGACACCCTCCTGCTGCTTCTCCCTGTCCTGACCCACCTACGTCACGCCAGTGGTGCCCGTCTTCCTTTATTCTCACCTGCTGGACCACCGATTGCGGTCCGTGGACCCTGGGGACACTGGCCAGCCCGCCCTATGTGCAACTGAAGTCCCAATCAGCTAGCACTCTTCTAGCAGCCTGCTGCTCTGCTCCCTTTCGGCCACTGTACTTCCTTGTCAGTGTTGCAGTGGGGGCCTTGCGGACCCCCAGGTTGACCGTGCAGGGAAGCTTCGTAGGTTTCCTCCTGGCCCCTGTCTGCCCGCTGGCTGGCGAAGCCGGGGCTCTTCCGCAGCCAGCCAACCCGCCTGAAGCAGAATGAAAAACCCTTTCCTTCTCTAAAGAGCGTTACCCCGTCCCCAAGATATTGAATTGAGAAACCTTTCCGCATCATGACAGCCAGGGTCCTGGGGTATAGTTTCCCTTTGCTGTCAACACCCTCAAAGCTCCCTATGGGTCCTGAAGTCTCCTTGTGCAGTAGCGGGCCCCATTACTGGGAAAGGGTTTTGTTTCTGTTGTCGGCTTTTACGTATTACTACCATCCCTTAGTAGTATTATTATTTTTGTTTTCCTCATCTCTACTGCCTCGTTCCCGTTCGCCCTTCTGCACTCAGGGCATGCGCGGAAACCTAGCAGTGAGATATTTCACACAGGGCTCCTTCCGGCTTCTGTGTCCCCCCGGGGCTTTTCCGGTCAGGGGGTGCTAGAGGGTTAGATTCCTGGGGGGACATCCGGACACCTTCCTGCCCTCACCTTGGTGCCTTCGGGGTCTTTTTTATGTCTCGGAATAGCTGCCTAATCAGGTCACTTGGGCCAGCGGGGCCCTGGTCTGCACAAGGTCCGGGCGACCCTAATGCCCTGCTGCTGCCAAGCGGTCGGAAAAGTGGTGCTCCGGTGGCCCTGGTAGCTCGCTGGCGCTGGTGCCCCGGGGAATCTTCCCATCAGCACCCTGCCAGAAGCCTGACGTTCCGGGGGCCCTTGCCTACCCACCGTCCCAGCTTGTGGAATGGGGGGTTCTTCGTACTTCTATCTGTCCTGCCGCAGTGCAGTGCACACATGTTGCTGTCAAAGTACGGGTGGAGGGCTCCCGTTGGGGAACGAAATGCCCTGCAGACTGACAACTGCTTGGTTTGCCATTGACCGGAGAACGCCTTTCGGCCACCGTCGTTCCCGCGCGGCCCCCTCCCCTAGCCCATTCCGGTCGCTTTCCTGCACCCTGCTTGACGGTTCCTGGGCTCCCTCTGGATCTCAGCGGGTTTGGGTGATGGGGGCAACTTGGGCTCCTCTCCTCCGGCTCCCTGGCTAGCTGGGGAATGGAAGACCTTTCCTGACCTCCGTCAGCCCGCGTGTATTCTGGAAATGAGATGCCTTTAGACACGGGGTCCTTCCATACCTAACCGTCCTGGGTTCCTTCTGGACATCTGGGGCAAGCGCACGGGGGCCCTGCAAGAAGTCCCGGACACCCTCGTGTCCTCGTGCGCAAGCTCTGTGTGCCTTTTGGGCCAGCAGCTCACCTGCTCACTGCTTTCCAGACGTCCCTTAGGAGCTCCAGCCCCTGGCCTGCAGATATTCTCTTGGTAAGCAGCCTTGCCTCCGGCTGATGCTCCAGGAGCCGCTTCCAATGCCCTAGCTCCCTCGCTCCGCTGACCAGGGGGACCTTCTGGTTACCCAAGTGCCAGCATGCTCTGATTCGGGACAATCCCCGGATACAGTTTGGGCATGATACAGAGCCAAGGCTTCCTGGGCCAGCACCCTGCCCACTAGTCTGGTGACCAAGCGGCCTCCTTGCCACCGTGCGTCATGACCCCTGAGGCCCTGGGACTCTTCCGGCGCGTGCATACTGCAGAGATGGTGCCCGGAGGGCACTGCCGGACACACTCCTGCCGCTTTTCCCGTCCCGCCCCACCTACGTCATGGCAGTGGTGCCCCTTGGGCCTTTTCGGTCACCTGCCTGACGACATATTGGGGTCCGTGCACACTAGGGACACTGGCCAGCCTGTCCTATGTGGAACTGAAGTCCCGATCAGCAAGCACTCTTCCAGCAGGCTGCTGCAGTGCTCGCTTTCGGCCACTGTACTTCCCTGTCAGTGTTGCAGTGGGGGCCTTGAGGAGCACCAGGCTGTCCGTGCAGGGAGGCTTCCTAGCTTCCTCCTGGCCCCTGCCTGCCCGCTGCCTGGGGAAACCGGGGCTCTTCCGCTGCCAGCCAGCCCGCCTGAAACAGAACGAAAAACACTTTGCTTCTCTTACCGGCGTTACCCGTCCCCAAGATACTGAATTGAGAATCCATACCGCATCATGACAGCCAGGGTCCCGGGGTGTAGTTCCCCTTTGCTTCACCAATAGCCTCAACGTTCCCTGGGGGTCCTGAAGTCTCCTTGTGCCTTAGCAGGCCCCATTCCTCGAGAAAGGGTTTCATTTTTGGGGTCGTATTTCATGTATTACTACCATCCCGTCTCTACTGCCATCATTCCCATTCGCCCTTCTACACTCAGGGCCTGCGCGGGCACCTAGCCGTGAGTGAGATATTTCACACAGGGCTCCTTCCGGCTTCTGTGTCCCCCCGGGGCTCTTCCGGTCAGGGGGTGCTAGAGGGTTAGATTCCCGCGGGAACATGCGGACACCTTCTTCCCCTCACCTTGGTGCCCTCGGGTCTTTTCTATGCATCAGAATAGCTGCCTATTCAGGTCATGTGGGCCAGAGGGGCACTGGTCTGCACAAGGTCCGGGCGACCCTCGTGCCCTGCTGCTGCCACGCGGTCTGAAAAGTAGTGCTCAGATGGTCCTGGTAGCTTGCTGGCGCTGGTGCCCCGGGGAATCTTCCCATCAGCACCCTGCCTGAACCCTCACGGTCCTGGGGGCCTTTCCTACCCACCCTCCCAGCGTGTGGAATGGGGGTTCTTCGTACTTCTGTCTGTCCTGCCGGGGTACAGTCCAGACACATTGCGGTCACGGTAAGGGCGGAGGGCTCACAGTGCGGAAGAAAATAGCCTGCGGACTGACAACTACTTCGTTCGCCGATGACCCGAAAACGCCTTTCGACCACCTTCGTTCCTGCGCACCACCCTCCCCTAGGCCATTCTGGTGGCTATCCTGCACCCTGCTTGAGGGTTCCTGGGCTGCCTCCGGACCTCAGCGAGCCTGTGTGATGGGGGCAACCTGGTCTCCTCTGCTCCGACTCACTGGCGAGCTGGGGAAATGGAAGAGCTTTCCTGACCTCCTGATGCCCACGTGTACTTTGTACCTTAGAGCCCATTTGGCACGGGGTCCATCCGGGCCTCACCATCCTGGCTTGCTTCCGGACATCAGAGGCACATGCACGGGGGCCCTGCGAGGTCTTCGAGACACCCTTGTGTCCTCGTGCTCGAGCCCCGTGAGTCTTTGGGGGCAGCAGCTCGCCTGCGCACTACTTTCCAGGCGGTCCATAGGAGCACGAGCAGCTGGCCTGCTGTGGAGCGCAGGCATTCTCTTGCTGACCAGCCTTCCCGCAGGCCGATGCTCCAGGAACCACTTCCCATGCCCTAGCTTCCTTGCTGCACTGACCGGGGTGACCTCCTGGTTACCCAAGTGCCAGCGTGCTCAGATTCAGGACAATCCCTTTATACAAACCGTTTGGACGTGTTCCAGAGCTGAGGGTTCCTGGCAGAGCAGCCTGCCCACTAGCCTGATGACCCAGCTGCCTCCTTGCCACTCCACATCATAGCCTCTCCACACGGTCTCTTCCAACACGGGCAAAGTGCAGAGATCGTGCCCCGAAGGCTTTGATCGACACCCTCCTGCTGCTTCTCCCTGTCCTGACCCACCTACGTCACGCCAGTGGTGCCCGTCTTCCTTTATTCTCACCTGCTGGACCACCGATTGCGGTCCGTGGACCCTGGGGACACTGGCCAGCCCGCCCTATGTGCAACTGAAGTCCCAATCAGCTAGCACTCTTCTAGCAGCCTGCTGCTCTGCTCCCTTTCGGCCACTGTACTTCCTTGTCAGTGTTGCAGTGGGGGCCTTGCGGACCCCCAGGTTGACCGTGCAGGGAAGCTTCGTAGGTTTCCTCCTGGCCCCTGTCTGCCCGCTGGCTGGCGAAGCCGGGGCTCTTCCGCAGCCAGCCAACCCGCCTGAAGCAGAATGAAAAACCCTTTCCTTCTCTAAAGAGCGTTACCCCGTCCCCAAGATATTGAATTGAGAAACCTTTCCGCATCATGACAGCCAGGGTCCTGGGGTATAGTTTCCCTTTGCTGTCAACACCCTCAAAGCTCCCTATGGGTCCTGAAGTCTCCTTGTGCAGTAGCGGGCCCCATTACTGGGAAAGGGTTTTGTTTCTGTTGTCGGCTTTTACGTATTACTACCATCCCTTAGTAGTATTATTATTTTTGTTTTCCTCATCTCTACTGCCTCGTTCCCGTTCGCCCTTCTGCACTCAGGGCATGCGCGGAAACCTAGCAGTGAGATATTTCACACAGGGCTCCTTCCGGCTTCTGTGTCCCCCCGGGGCTTTTCCGGTCAGGGGGTGCTAGAGGGTTAGATTCCTGGGGGGACATCCGGACACCTTCCTGCCCTCACCTTGGTGCCTTCGGGGTCTTTTTTATGTCTCGGAATAGCTGCCTAATCAGGTCACTTGGGCCAGCGGGGCCCTGGTCTGCACAAGGTCCGGGCGACCCTAATGCCCTGCTGCTGCCAAGCGGTCGGAAAAGTGGTGCTCCGGTGGCCCTGGTAGCTCGCTGGCGCTGGTGCCCCGGGGAATCTTCCCATCAGCACCCTGCCAGAAGCCTGACGTTCCGGGGGCCCTTGCCTACCCACCGTCCCAGCTTGTGGAATGGGGGGTTCTTCGTACTTCTATCTGTCCTGCCGCAGTGCAGTGCACACATGTTGCTGTCAAAGTACGGGTGGAGGGCTCCCGTTGGGGAACGAAATGCCCTGCAGACTGACAACTGCTTGGTTTGCCATTGACCGGAGAATGCCTTTCGGCCACCGTCGTTCCCGCGCGGCCCCCTCCCCTAGCCCATTCCGGTCGCTTTCCTGCACCCTGCTTGACGGTTCCTGGGCTCCCTCTGGATCTCAGCGGGTTTGGGTGATGGGGGCAACTTGGGCTCCTCTCCTCCGGCTCCCTGGCTAGCTGGGGAATGGAAGACCTTTCCTGACCTCCGTCAGCCCGCGTGTATTCTGGAAATGAGATGCCTTTAGACACGGGGTCCTTCCATACCTAACCGTCCTGGGTTCCTTCTGGACATCTGGGGCAAGCGCACGGGGGCCCTGCAAGAAGTCCCGGACACCCTCGTGTCCTCGTGCGCAAGCTCTGTGTGCCTTTTGGGCCAGCAGCTCACCTGCTCACTGCTTTCCAGACGTCCCTTAGGAGCTCCAGCCCCTGGCCTGCAGATATTCTCTTGGTAAGCAGCCTTGCCTCCGGCTGATGCTCCAGGAGCCGCTTCCAATGCCCTAGCTCCCTCGCTCCGCTGACCAGGGGGACCTTCTGGTTACCCAAGTGCCAGCATGCTCTGATTCGGGACAATCCCCGGATACAGTTTGGGCATGATACAGAGCCAAGGCTTCCTGGGCCAGCACCCTGCCCACTAGTCTGGTGACCAAGCGGCCTCCTTGCCACCGTGCGTCATGACCCCTGAGGCCCTGGGACTCTTCCGGCGCGTGCATACTGCAGAGATGGTGCCCGGAGGGCACTGCCGGACACACTCCTGCCGCTTTTCCCGTCCCGCCCCACCTACGTCATGGCAGTGGTGCCCCTTGGGCCTTTTCGGTCACCTGCCTGACGACATATTGGGGTCCGTGCACACTAGGGACACTGGCCAGCCTGTCCTATGTGGAACTGAAGTCCCGATCAGCAAGCACTCTTCCAGCAGGCTGCTGCAGTGCTCGCTTTCGGCCACTGTACTTCCCTGTCAGTGTTGCAGTGGGGGCCTTGAGGAGCACCAGGCTGTCCGTGCAGGGAGGCTTCCTAGCTTCCTCCTGGCCCCTGCCTGCCCGCTGCCTGGGGAAACCGGGGCTCTTCCGCTGCCAGCCAGCCCGCCTGAAACAGAACGAAAAACACTTTGCTTCTCTTACCGGCGTTACCCGTCCCCAAGATACTGAATTGAGAATCCATACCGCATCATGACAGCCAGGGTCCCGGGGTGTAGTTCCCCTTTGCTTCACCAATAGCCTCAACGTTCCCTGGGGGTCCTGAAGTCTCCTTGTGCCTTAGCAGGCCCCATTCCTCGAGAAAGGGTTTCATTTTTGGGGTCGTATTTCATGTATTACTACCATCCCGTCTCTACTGCCATCATTCCCATTCGCCCTTCTACACTCAGGGCCTGCGCGGGCACCTAGCCGTGAGTGAGATATTTCACACAGGGCTCCTTCCGGCTTCTGTGTCCCCCCGGGGCTCTTCCGGTCAGGGGGTGCTAGAGGGTTAGATTCCCGCGGGAACATGCGGACACCTTCTTCCCCTCACCTTGGTGCCCTCGGGTCTTTTCTATGCATCAGAATAGCTGCCTATTCAGGTCATGTGGGCCAGAGGGGCACTGGTCTGCACAAGGTCCGGGCGACCCTCGTGCCCTGCTGCTGCCACGCGGTCTGAAAAGTAGTGCTCAGATGGTCCTGGTAGCTTGCTGGCGCTGGTGCCCCGGGGAATCTTCCCATCAGCACCCTGCCTGAACCCTCACGGTCCTGGGGGCCTTTCCTACCCACCCTCCCAGCGTGTGGAATGGGGGTTCTTCGTACTTCTGTCTGTCCTGCCGGGGTACAGTCCAGACACATTGCGGTCACGGTAAGGGCGGAGGGCTCACAGTGCGGAAGAAAATAGCCTGCGGACTGACAACTACTTCGTTCGCCGATGACCCGAAAACGCCTTTCGACCACCTTCGTTCCTGCGCACCACCCTCCCCTAGGCCATTCTGGTGGCTATCCTGCACCCTGCTTGAGGGTTCCTGGGCTGCCTCCGGACCTCAGCGAGCCTGTGTGATGGGGGCAACCTGGTCTCCTCTGCTCCGACTCACTGGCGAGCTGGGGAAATGGAAGAGCTTTCCTGACCTCCTGATGCCCACGTGTACTTTGTACCTTAGAGCCCATTTGGCACGGGGTCCATCCGGGCCTCACCATCCTGGCTTGCTTCCGGACATCAGAGGCACATGCACGGGGGCCCTGCGAGGTCTTCGAGACACCCTTGTGTCCTCGTGCTCGAGCCCCGTGAGTCTTTGGGGGCAGCAGCTCGCCTGCGCACTACTTTCCAGGCGGTCCATAGGAGCACGAGCAGCTGGCCTGCTGTGGAGCGCAGGCATTCTCTTGCTGACCAGCCTTCCCGCAGGCCGATGCTCCAGGAACCACTTCCCATGCCCTAGCTTCCTTGCTGCACTGACCGGGGTGACCTCCTGGTTACCCAAGTGCCAGCGTGCTCAGATTCAGGACAATCCCTTTATACAAACCGTTTGGACGTGTTCCAGAGCTGAGGGTTCCTGGCAGAGCAGCCTGCCCACTAGCCTGATGACCCAGCTGCCTCCTTGCCACTCCACATCATAGCCTCTCCACACGGTCTCTTCCAACACGGGCAAAGTGCAGAGATCGTGCCCCGAAGGCTTTGATCGACACCCTCCTGCTGCTTCTCCCTGTCCTGACCCACCTACGTCACGCCAGTGGTGCCCGTCTTCCTTTATTCTCACCTGCTGGACCACCGATTGCGGTCCGTGGACCCTGGGGACACTGGCCAGCCCGCCCTATGTGCAACTGAAGTCCCAATCAGCTAGCACTCTTCTAGCAGCCTGCTGCTCTGCTCCCTTTCGGCCACTGTACTTCCTTGTCAGTGTTGCAGTGGGGGCCTTGCGGACCCCCAGGTTGACCGTGCAGGGAAGCTTCGTAGGTTTCCTCCTGGCCCCTGTCTGCCCGCTGGCTGGCGAAGCCGGGGCTCTTCCGCAGCCAGCCAACCCGCCTGAAGCAGAATGAAAAACCCTTTCCTTCTCTAAAGAGCGTTACCCCGTCCCCAAGATATTGAATTGAGAAACCTTTCCGCATCATGACAGCCAGGGTCCTGGGGTATAGTTTCCCTTTGCTGTCAACACCCTCAAAGCTCCCTATGGGTCCTGAAGTCTCCTTGTGCAGTAGCGGGCCCCATTACTGGGAAAGGGTTTTGTTTCTGTTGTCGGCTTTTACGTATTACTACCATCCCTTAGTAGTATTATTATTTTTGTTTTCCTCATCTCTACTGCCTCGTTCCCGTTCGCCCTTCTGCACTCAGGGCATGCGCGGAAACCTAGCAGTGAGATATTTCACACAGGGCTCCTTCCGGCTTCTGTGTCCCCCCGGGGCTTTTCCGGTCAGGGGGTGCTAGAGGGTTAGATTCCTGGGGGGACATCCGGACACCTTCCTGCCCTCACCTTGGTGCCTTCGGGGTCTTTTTTATGTCTCGGAATAGCTGCCTAATCAGGTCACTTGGGCCAGCGGGGCCCTGGTCTGCACAAGGTCCGGGCGACCCTAATGCCCTGCTGCTGCCAAGCGGTCGGAAAAGTGGTGCTCCGGTGGCCCTGGTAGCTCGCTGGCGCTGGTGCCCCGGGGAATCTTCCCATCAGCACCCTGCCAGAAGCCTGACGTTCCGGGGGCCCTTGCCTACCCACCGTCCCAGCTTGTGGAATGGGGGGTTCTTCGTACTTCTATCTGTCCTGCCGCAGTGCAGTGCACACATGTTGCTGTCAAAGTACGGGTGGAGGGCTCCCGTTGGGGAACGAAATGCCCTGCAGACTGACAACTGCTTGGTTTGCCATTGACCGGAGAACGCCTTTCGGCCACCGTCGTTCCCGCGCGGCCCCCTCCCCTAGCCCATTCCGGTCGCTTTCCTGCACCCTGCTTGACGGTTCCTGGGCTCCCTCTGGATCTCAGCGGGTTTGGGTGATGGGGGCAACTTGGGCTCCTCTCCTCCGGCTCCCTGGCTAGCTGGGGAATGGAAGACCTTTCCTGACCTCCGTCAGCCCGCGTGTATTCTGGAAATGAGATGCCTTTAGACACGGGGTCCTTCCATACCTAACCGTCCTGGGTTCCTTCTGGACATCTGGGGCAAGCGCACGGGGGCCCTGCAAGAAGTCCCGGACACCCTCGTGTCCTCGTGCGCAAGCTCTGTGTGCCTTTTGGGCCAGCAGCTCACCTGCTCACTGCTTTCCAGACGTCCCTTAGGAGCTCCAGCCCCTGGCCTGCAGATATTCTCTTGGTAAGCAGCCTTGCCTCCGGCTGATGCTCCAGGAGCCGCTTCCAATGCCCTAGCTCCCTCGCTCCGCTGACCAGGGGGACCTTCTGGTTACCCAAGTGCCAGCATGCTCTGATTCGGGACAATCCCCGGATACAGTTTGGGCATGATACAGAGCCAAGGCTTCCTGGGCCAGCACCCTGCCCACTAGTCTGGTGACCAAGCGGCCTCCTTGCCACCGTGCGTCATGACCCCTGAGGCCCTGGGACTCTTCCGGCGCGTGCATACTGCAGAGATGGTGCCCGGAGGGCACTGCCGGACACACTCCTGCCGCTTTTCCCGTCCCGCCCCACCTACGTCATGGCAGTGGTGCCCCTTGGGCCTTTTCGGTCACCTGCCTGACGACATATTGGGGTCCGTGCACACTAGGGACACTGGCCAGCCTGTCCTATGTGGAACTGAAGTCCCGATCAGCAAGCACTCTTCCAGCAGGCTGCTGCAGTGCTCGCTTTCGGCCACTGTACTTCCCTGTCAGTGTTGCAGTGGGGGCCTTGAGGAGCACCAGGCTGTCCGTGCAGGGAGGCTTCCTAGCTTCCTCCTGGCCCCTGCCTGCCCGCTGCCTGGGGAAACCGGGGCTCTTCCGCTGCCAGCCAGCCCGCCTGAAACAGAACGAAAAACACTTTGCTTCTCTTACCGGCGTTACCCGTCCCCAAGATACTGAATTGAGAATCCATACCGCATCATGACAGCCAGGGTCCCGGGGTGTAGTTCCCCTTTGCTTCACCAATAGCCTCAACGTTCCCTGGGGGTCCTGAAGTCTCCTTGTGCCTTAGCAGGCCCCATTCCTCGAGAAAGGGTTTCATTTTTGGGGTCGTATTTCATGTATTACTACCATCCCGTCTCTACTGCCATCATTCCCATTCGCCCTTCTACACTCAGGGCCTGCGCGGGCACCTAGCCGTGAGTGAGATATTTCACACAGGGCTCCTTCCGGCTTCTGTGTCCCCCCGGGGCTCTTCCGGTCAGGGGGTGCTAGAGGGTTAGATTCCCGCGGGAACATGCGGACACCTTCTTCCCCTCACCTTGGTGCCCTCGGGTCTTTTCTATGCATCAGAATAGCTGCCTATTCAGGTCATGTGGGCCAGAGGGGCACTGGTCTGCACAAGGTCCGGGCGACCCTCGTGCCCTGCTGCTGCCACGCGGTCTGAAAAGTAGTGCTCAGATGGTCCTGGTAGCTTGCTGGCGCTGGTGCCCCGGGGAATCTTCCCATCAGCACCCTGCCTGAACCCTCACGGTCCTGGGGGCCTTTCCTACCCACCCTCCCAGCGTGTGGAATGGGGGTTCTTCGTACTTCTGTCTGTCCTGCCGGGGTACAGTCCAGACACATTGCGGTCACGGTAAGGGCGGAGGGCTCACAGTGCGGAAGAAAATAGCCTGCGGACTGACAACTACTTCGTTCGCCGATGACCCGAAAACGCCTTTCGACCACCTTCGTTCCTGCGCACCACCCTCCCCTAGGCCATTCTGGTGGCTATCCTGCACCCTGCTTGAGGGTTCCTGGGCTGCCTCCGGACCTCAGCGAGCCTGTGTGATGGGGGCAACCTGGTCTCCTCTGCTCCGACTCACTGGCGAGCTGGGGAAATGGAAGAGCTTTCCTGACCTCCTGATGCCCACGTGTACTTTGTACCTTAGAGCCCATTTGGCACGGGGTCCATCCGGGCCTCACCATCCTGGCTTGCTTCCGGACATCAGAGGCACATGCACGGGGGCCCTGCGAGGTCTTCGAGACACCCTTGTGTCCTCGTGCTCGAGCCCCGTGAGTCTTTGGGGGCAGCAGCTCGCCTGCGCACTACTTTCCAGGCGGTCCATAGGAGCACGAGCAGCTGGCCTGCTGTGGAGCGCAGGCATTCTCTTGCTGACCAGCCTTCCCGCAGGCCGATGCTCCAGGAACCACTTCCCATGCCCTAGCTTCCTTGCTGCACTGACCGGGGTGACCTCCTGGTTACCCAAGTGCCAGCGTGCTCAGATTCAGGACAATCCCTTTACACAAACCGTTTGGACGTGTTCCAGAGCTGAGGGTTCCTGGCAGAGCAGCCTGCCCACTAGCCTGATGACCCAGCTGCCTCCTTGCCACTCCACATCATAGCCTCTCCACACGGTCTCTTCCAACACGGGCAAAGTGCAGAGATCGTGCCCCGAAGGCTTTGATCGACACCCTCCTGCTGCTTCTCCCTGTCCTGACCCACCTACGTCACGCCAGTGGTGCCCGTCTTCCTTTATTCTCACCTGCTGGACCACCGATTGCGGTCCGTGGACCCTGGGGACACTGGCCAGCCCGCCCTATGTGCAACTGAAGTCCCAATCAGCTAGCACTCTTCTAGCAGCCTGCTGCTATGCTCCCTTTCGGCCACTGTACTTCCTTGTCAGTGTTGCAGTGGGGGCCTTGCGGACCCCCAGGTTGACCGTGCAGGGAAGCTTCGTAGGTTTCCTCCTGGCCCCTGCCTGCCCGCTGCCTGGCGAAGCCGGGGCTCTTCCGCAGCCAGCCAACCCGCCTGAAGCAGAATGAAAAACCCTTTCCTTCTCTAAAGAGCGTTACCCCGTCCCCAAGATATTGAATTGAGAAACCTTTCCGCATCATGACAGCCAGGGTCCTGGGGTATAGTTTCCCTTTGCTGTCAACACCCTCAAAGCTCCCTATGGGTCCTGAAGTCTCCTTGTGCAGTAGCGGGCCCCATTACTGGGAAAGGGTTTTGTTTCTGTTGTCGGCTTTTACGTATTACTACCATCCCTTAGTATTATTATTATTTTTGTTTTCCTCATCTCTACTGCCTCGTTCCCGTTCGCCCTTCTGCACTCAGGGCATGCGCGGAAACCTAGCAGTGAGATATTTCACACAGGGCTCCTTCCGGCTTCTGTGTCCCCCCGGGGCTTTTCCGGTCAGGGGGTGCTAGAGGGTTAGATTCCTGGGGGGACATCCGGACACCTTCCTGCCCTCACCTTGGTGCCTTCGGGGTCTTTTTTATGTCTCGGAATAGCTGCCTAATCAGGTCACTTGGGCCAGCGGGGCACTGGTCTGCACAAGGTCCGGGCGACCCTAATGCCCTGCTGCTGCCAAGCGGTCGGAAAAGTGGTGCTCCGGTGGCCCTGGTAGCTCGCTGGCGCTGGTGCCCCGGGGAATCTTCCCATCAGCACCCTGCCAGAAGCCTGACGTTCCGGGGGCCCTTGCCTACCCACCGTCCCAGCTTGTGGAATGGGGGGTTCTTCGTACTTCTATCTGTCCTGCCGCAGTGCAGTGCACACATGTTGCTGTCAAAGTACGGGTGGAGGGCTCCCGTTGGGGAACGAAATGCCCTGCAGACTGACAACTGCTTGGTTTGCCATTGACCGGAGAATGCCTTTCGGCCACCGTCGTTCCCGCGCGGCCCCCTCCCCTAGCCCATTCCGGTCGCTTTCCTGCACCCTGCTTGACGGTTCCTGGGCTCCCTCTGGATCTCAGCGGGTTTGGGTGATGGGGGCAACTTGGGCTCCTCTCCTCCGGCTCCCTGGCTAGCTGGGGAATGGAAGACCTTTCCTGACCTCCGTCAGCCCGCGTGTATTCTGGAAATGAGATGCCTTTAGACACGGGGTCCTTCCATACCTAACCGTCCTGGGTTCCTTCTGGACATCTGGGGCAAGCGCACGGGGGCCCTGCAAGAAGTCCCGGACACCCTCGTGTCCTCGTGCGCAAGCTCTGTGTGCCTTTTGGGCCAGCAGCTCACCTGCTCACTGCTTTCCAGACGTCCCTTAGGAGCTCCAGCCCCTGGCCTGCAGATATTCTCTTGGTAAGCAGCCTTGCCTCCGGCTGATGCTCCAGGAGCCGCTTCCAATGCCCTAGCTCCCTCGCTCCGCTGACCAGGGGGACCTTCTGGTTACCCAAGTGCCAGCATGCTCTGATTCGGGACAATCCCCGGATACAGTTTGGGCATGATACAGAGCCAAGGCTTCCTGGGCCAGCACCCTGCCCACTAGTCTGGTGACCAAGCGGCCTCCTTGCCACCGTGCGTCATGACCCCTGAGGCCCTGGGACTCTTCCGGCGCGTGCATACTGCAGAGATGGTGCCCGGAGGGCACTGCCGGACACACTCCTGCCGCTTTTCCCGTCCCGCCCCACCTACGTCATGGCAGTGGTGCCCCTTGGGCCTTTTCGGTCACCTGCCTGACGACATATTGGGGTCCGTGCACACTAGGGACACTGGCCAGCCTGTCCTATGTGGAACTGAAGTCCCGATCAGCAAGCACTCTTCCAGCAGGCTGCTGCAGTGCTCGCTTTCGGCCACTGTACTTCCCTGTCAGTGTTGCAGTGGGGGCCTTGAGGAGCACCAGGCTGTCCGTGCAGGGAGGCTTCCTAGCTTCCTCCTGGCCCCTGCCTGCCCGCTGCCTGGGGAAACCGGGGCTCTTCCGCTGCCAGCCAGCCCGCCTGAAACAGAACGAAAAACACTTTGCTTCTCTTACCGGCGTTACCCGTCCCCAAGATACTGAATTGAGAATCCATACCGCATCATGACAGCCAGGGTCCCGGGGTGTAGTTCCCCTTTGCTTCACCAATAGCCTCAACGTTCCCTGGGGGTCCTGAAGTCTCCTTGTGCCTTAGCAGGCCCCATTCCTCGAGAAAGGGTTTCATTTTTGGGGTCGTATTTCATGTATTACTACCATCCCGTCTCTACTGCCATCATTCCCATTCGCCCTTCTACACTCAGGGCCTGCGCGGGCACCTAGCCGTGAGTGAGATATTTCACACAGGGCTCCTTCCGGCTTCTGTGTCCCCCCGGGGCTCTTCCGGTCAGGGGGTGCTAGAGGGTTAGATTCCCGCGGGAACATGCGGACACCTTCTTCCCCTCACCTTGGTGCCCTCGGGTCTTTTCTATGCATCAGAATAGCTGCCTATTCAGGTCATGTGGGCCAGAGGGGCACTGGTCTGCACAAGGTCCGGGCGACCCTCGTGCCCTGCTGCTGCCACGCGGTCTGAAAAGTAGTGCTCAGATGGTCCTGGTAGCTTGCTGGCGCTGGTGCCCCGGGGAATCTTCCCATCAGCACCCTGCCTGAACCCTCACGGTCCTGGGGGCCTTTCCTACCCACCCTCCCAGCGTGTGGAATGGGGGTTCTTCGTACTTCTGTCTGTCCTGCCGGGGTACAGTCCAGACACATTGCGGTCACGGTAAGGGCGGAGGGCTCACAGTGCGGAAGAAAATAGCCTGCGGACTGACAACTACTTCGTTCGCCGATGACCCGAAAACGCCTTTCGACCACCTTCGTTCCTGCGCACCACCCTCCCCTAGGCCATTCTGGTGGCTATCCTGCACCCTGCTTGAGGGTTCCTGGGCTGCCTCCGGACCTCAGCGAGCCTGTGTGATGGGGGCAACCTGGTCTCCTCTGCTCCGACTCACTGGCGAGCTGGGGAAATGGAAGAGCTTTCCTGACCTCCTGATGCCCACGTGTACTTTGTACCTTAGAGCCCATTTGGCACGGGGTCCATCCGGGCCTCACCATCCTGGCTTGCTTCCGGACATCAGAGGCACATGCACGGGGGCCCTGCGAGGTCTTCGAGACACCCTTGTGTCCTCGTGCTCGAGCCCCGTGAGTCTTTGGGGGCAGCAGCTCGCCTGCGCACTACTTTCCAGGCGGTCCATAGGAGCACGAGCAGCTGGCCTGCTGTGGAGCGCAGGCATTCTCTTGCTGACCAGCCTTCCCGCAGGCCGATGCTCCAGGAACCACTTCCCATGCCCTAGCTTCCTTGCTGCACTGACCGGGGTGACCTCCTGGTTACCCAAGTGCCAGCGTGCTCAGATTCAGGACAATCCCTTTACACAAACCGTTTGGACGTGTTCCAGAGCTGAGGGTTCCTGGCAGAGCAGCCTGCCCACTAGCCTGATGACCCAGCTGCCTCCTTGCCACTCCACATCATAGCCTCTCCACACGGTCTCTTCCAACACGGGCAAAGTGCAGAGATCGTGCCCCGAAGGCTTTGATCGACACCCTCCTGCTGCTTCTCCCTGTCCTGACCCACCTACGTCACGCCAGTGGTGCCCGTCTTCCTTTATTCTCACCTGCTGGACCACCGATTGCGGTCCGTGGACCCTGGGGACACTGGCCAGCCCGCCCTATGTGCAACTGAAGTCCCAATCAGCTAGCACTCTTCTAGCAGCCTGCTGCTCTGCTCCCTTTCGGCCACTGTACTTCCTTGTCAGTGTTGCAGTGGGGGCCTTGCGGACCCCCAGGTTGACCGTGCAGGGAAGCTTCGTAGGTTTCCTCCTGGCCCCTGCCTGCCCGCTGCCTGGCGAAGCCGGGGCTCTTCCGCAGCCAGCCAACCCGCCTGAAGCAGAATGAAAAACCCTTTCCTTCTCTAAAGAGCGTTACCCCGTCCCCAAGATATTGAATTGAGAAACCTTTCCGCATCATGACAGCCAGGGTCCTGGGGTATAGTTTCCCTTTGCTGTCAACACCCTCAAAGCTCCCTATGGGTCCTGAAGTCTCCTTGTGCAGTAGCGGGCCCCATTACTGGGAAAGGGTTTTGTTTCTGTTGTCGGCTTTTACGTATTACTACCATCCCTTAGTATTATTATTATTTTTGTTTTCCTCATCTCTACTGCCTCGTTCCCGTTCGCCCTTCTGCACTCAGGGCATGCGCGGAAACCTAGCAGTGAGATATTTCACACAGGGCTCCTTCCGGCTTCTGTGTCCCCCCGGGGCTTTTCCGGTCAGGGGGTGCTAGAGGGTTAGATTCCTGGGGGGACATCCGGACACCTTCCTGCCCTCACCTTGGTGCCTTCGGGGTCTTTTTTATGTCTCGGAATAGCTGCCTAATCAGGTCACTTGGGCCAGCGGGGCACTGGTCTGCACAAGGTCCGGGCGACCCTAATGCCCTGCTGCTGCCAAGCGGTCGGAAAAGTGGTGCTCCGGTGGCCCTGGTAGCTCGCTGGCGCTGGTGCCCCGGGGAATCTTCCCATCAGCACCCTGCCAGAAGCCTGACGTTCCGGGGGCCCTTGCCTACCCACCGTCCCAGCTTGTGGAATGGGGGGTTCTTCGTACTTCTATCTGTCCTGCCGCAGTGCAGTGCACACATGTTGCTGTCAAAGTACGGGTGGAGGGCTCCCGTTGGGGAACGAAATGCCCTGCAGACTGACAACTGCTTGGTTTGCCATTGACCGGAGAATGCCTTTCGGCCACCGTCGTTCCCGCGCGGCCCCCTCCCCTAGCCCATTCCGGTCGCTTTCCTGCACCCTGCTTGACGGTTCCTGGGCTCCCTCTGGATCTCAGCGGGTTTGGGTGATGGGGGCAACTTGGGCTCCTCTCCTCCGGCTCCCTGGCTAGCTGGGGAATGGAAGACCTTTCCTGACCTCCGTCAGCCCGCGTGTATTCTGGAAATGAGATGCCTTTAGACACGGGGTCCTTCCATACCTAACCGTCCTGGGTTCCTTCTGGACATCTGGGGCAAGCGCACGGGGGCCCTGCAAGAAGTCCCGGACACCCTCGTGTCCTCGTGCGCAAGCTCTGTGTGCCTTTTGGGCCAGCAGCTCACCTGCTCACTGCTTTCCAGACGTCCCTTAGGAGCTCCAGCCCCTGGCCTGCAGATATTCTCTTGGTAAGCAGCCTTGCCTCCGGCTGATGCTCCAGGAGCCGCTTCCAATGCCCTAGCTCCCTCGCTCCGCTGACCAGGGGGACCTTCTGGTTACCCAAGTGCCAGCATGCTCTGATTCGGGACAATCCCCGGATACAGTTTGGGCATGATACAGAGCCAAGGCTTCCTGGGCCAGCACCCTGCCCACTAGTCTGGTGACCAAGCGGCCTCCTTGCCACCGTGCGTCATGACCCCTGAGGCCCTGGGACTCTTCCGGCGCGTGCATACTGCAGAGATGGTGCCCGGAGGGCACTGCCGGACACACTCCTGCCGCTTTTCCCGTCCCGCCCCACCTACGTCATGGCAGTGGTGCCCCTTGGGCCTTTTCGGTCACCTGCCTGACGACATATTGGGGTCCGTGCACACTAGGGACACTGGCCAGCCTGTCCTATGTGGAACTGAAGTCCCGATCAGCAAGCACTCTTCCAGCAGGCTGCTGCAGTGCTCGCTTTCGGCCACTGTACTTCCCTGTCAGTGTTGCAGTGGGGGCCTTGAGGAGCACCAGGCTGTCCGTGCAGGGAGGCTTCCTAGCTTCCTCCTGGCCCCTGCCTGCCCGCTGCCTGGGGAAACCGGGGCTCTTCCGCTGCCAGCCAGCCCGCCTGAAACAGAACGAAAAACACTTTGCTTCTCTTACCGGCGTTACCCGTCCCCAAGATACTGAATTGAGAATCCATACCGCATCATGACAGCCAGGGTCCCGGGGTGTAGTTCCCCTTTGCTTCACCAATAGCCTCAACGTTCCCTGGGGGTCCTGAAGTCTCCTTGTGCCTTAGCAGGCCCCATTCCTCGAGAAAGGGTTTCATTTTTGGGGTCGTATTTCATGTATTACTACCATCCCGTCTCTACTGCCATCATTCCCATTCGCCCTTCTACACTCAGGGCCTGCGCGGGCACCTAGCCGTGAGTGAGATATTTCACACAGGGCTCCTTCCGGCTTCTGTGTCCCCCCGGGGCTCTTCCGGTCAGGGGGTGCTAGAGGGTTAGATTCCCGCGGGAACATGCGGACACCTTCTTCCCCTCACCTTGGTGCCCTCGGGTCTTTTCTATGCATCAGAATAGCTGCCTATTCAGGTCATGTGGGCCAGAGGGGCACTGGTCTGCACAAGGTCCGGGCGACCCTCGTGCCCTGCTGCTGCCACGCGGTCTGAAAAGTAGTGCTCAGATGGTCCTGGTAGCTTGCTGGCGCTGGTGCCCCGGGGAATCTTCCCATCAGCACCCTGCCTGAACCCTCACGGTCCTGGGGGCCTTTCCTACCCACCCTCCCAGCGTGTGGAATGGGGGTTCTTCGTACTTCTGTCTGTCCTGCCGGGGTACAGTCCAGACACATTGCGGTCACGGTAAGGGCGGAGGGCTCACAGTGCGGAAGAAAATAGCCTGCGGACTGACAACTACTTCGTTCGCCGATGACCCGAAAACGCCTTTCGACCACCTTCGTTCCTGCGCACCACCCTCCCCTAGGCCATTCTGGTGGCTATCCTGCACCCTGCTTGAGGGTTCCTGGGCTGCCTCCGGACCTCAGCGAGCCTGTGTGATGGGGGCAACCTGGTCTCCTCTGCTCCGACTCACTGGCGAGCTGGGGAAATGGAAGAGCTTTCCTGATCTCCTGATGCCCACGTGTACTTTGTACCTTAGAGCCCATTTGGCACGGGGTCCATCCGGGCCTCACCATCCTGGCTTGCTTCCGGACATCAGAGGCACATGCACGGGGGCCCTGCGAGGTCTTCGAGACACCCTTGTGTCCTCGTGCTCAAGCCCCGTGAGTCTTTGGGGGCAGCAGCTCGCCTGCGCACTACTTTCCAGGCGGTCCATAGGAGCACGAGCAGCTGGCCTGCTGTGGAGCGCAGGCATTCTCTTGCTGACCAGCCTTCCCGCAGGCCGATGCTCCAGGAACCACTTCCCATGCCCTAGCTTCCTTGCTGCACTGACCGGGGTGACCTCCTGGTTACCCAAGTGCCAGCGTGCTCAAATTCAGGAGAATCCCTTTATACAAACCGTTTGGACGTGTTCCAGAGCTGAGGGTTCCTGGCAGAGCAGCCTGCCCACTAGCCTGATGACCCAGCTGCCTCCTTGCCACTCCACATCATAGCCTCTCCACACGGTCTCTTCCAACACGGGCAAAGTGCAGAGATCGTGCCCCGAAGGCTTTGATCGACACCCTCCTGCTGCTTCTCCCTGTCCTGACCCACCTACGTCACGCCAGTGGTGCCCGTCTTCCTTTATTCTCACCTGCTGGACCACCGATTGCGGTCCGTGGACCCTGGGGACACTGGCCAGCCCGCCCTATGTGCAACTGAAGTCCCAATCAGCTAGCACTCTTCTAGCAGCCTGCTGCTCTGCTCCCTTTCGGCCACTGTACTTCCTTGTCAGTGTTGCAGTGGGGGCCTTGCGGACCCCCAGGTTGACCGTGCAGGGAAGCTTCGTAGGTTTCCTCCTGGCCCCTGCCTGCCCGCTGCCTGGCGAAGCCGGGGCTCTTCCGCAGCCAGCCAACCCGCCTGAAGCAGAATGAAAAACCCTTTCCTTCTCTAAAGAGCGTTACCCCGTCCCCAAGATATTGAATTGAGAAACCTTTCCGCATCATGACAGCCAGGGTCCTGGGGTATAGTTTCCCTTTGCTGTCAACACCCTCAAAGCTCCCTAGGGGTCCTGAAGTCTCCTTGTGCAGTAGCGGGCCCCATTACTGGGAAAGGGTTTTGTTTCTGTTGTCGGCTTTTACGTATTACTACCATCCCTTAGTATTATTATTATTTTTGTTTTCCTCATCTCTACTGCCTCGTTCCCGTTCGCCCTTCTGCACTCAGGGCATGCGCGGAAACCTAGCAGTGAGATATTTCACACAGGGCTCCTTCCGGCTTCTGTGTCCCCCCGGGGCTTTTCCGGTCAGGGGGTGCTAGAGGGTTAGATTCCTGGGGGGACATCCGGACACCTTCCTGCCCTCACCTTGGTGCCTTCGGGGTCTTTTTTATGTCTCGGAATAGCTGCCTAATCAGGTCACTTGGGCCAGCGGGGCACTGGTCTGCACAAGGTCCGGGCGACCCTAATGCCCTGCTGCTGCCAAGCGGTCGGAAAAGTGGTGCTCCGGTGGCCCTGGTAGCTCGCTGGCGCTGGTGCCCCGGGGAATCTTCCCATCAGCACCCTGCCAGAAGCCTGACGTTCCGGGGGCCCTTGCCTACCCACCGTCCCAGCTTGTGGAATGGGGGGTTCTTCGTACTTCTATCTGTCCTGCCGCAGTGCAGTGCACACATGTTGCTGTCAAAGTACGGGTGGAGGGCTCCCGTTGGGGAACGAAATGCCCTGCAGACTGACAACTGCTTGGTTTGCCATTGACCGGAGAACGCCTTTCGGCCACCGTCGTTCCCGCGCAGCCCCCTCCCCTAGCCCATTCCGGTCGCTTTCCTGCACCCTGCTTGACGGTTCCTGGGCTCCCTCTGGATCTCAGCGGGTTTGGGTGATGGGGGCAACTTGGGCTCCTCTCCTCCGGCTCCCTGGCTAGCTGGGGAATGGAAGACCTTTCCTGACCTCCGTCAGCCCGCGTGTATTCTGGAAATGAGATGCCTTTAGACACGGGGTCCTTCCATACCTAACCGTCCTGGGTTCCTTCTGGACATCTGGGGCAAGCGCACGGGGGCCCTGCAAGAAGTCCCGGACACCCTCGTGTCCTCGTGCGCAAGCTCTGTGTGCCTTTTGGGCCAGCAGCTCACCTGCTCACTGCTTTCCAGACGTCCCTTAGGAGCTCCAGCCCCTGGCCTGCAGATATTCTCTTGGTAAGCAGCCTTGCCTCCGGCTGATGCTCCAGGAGCCGCTTCCAATGCCCTAGCTCCCTCGCTCCGCTGACCAGGGGGACCTTCTGGTTACCCAAGTGCCAGCATGCTCTGATTCGGGACAATCCCCGGATACAGTTTGGGCATGATACAGAGCCAAGGCTTCCTGGGCCAGCACCCTGCCCACTAGTCTGGTGACCAAGCGGCCTCCTTGCCACCGTGCGTCATGACCCCTGAGGCCCTGGGACTCTTCCGGCGCGTGCATACTGCAGAGATGGTGCCCGGAGGGCACTGCCGGACACACTCCTGCCGCTTTTCCCGTCCCGCCCCACCTACGTCATGGCAGTGGTGCCCCTTGGGCCTTTTCGGTCACCTGCCTGACGACATATTGGGGTCCGTGCACACTAGGGACACTGGCCAGCCTGTCCTATGTGGAACTGAAGTCCCGATCAGCAAGCACTCTTCCAGCAGGCTGCTGCAGTGCTCGCTTTCGGCCACTGTACTTCCCTGTCAGTGTTGCAGTGGGGGCCTTGAGGAGCACCAGGCTGTCCGTGCAGGGAGGCTTCCTAGCTTCCTCCTGGCCCCTGCCTGCCCGCTGCCTGGGGAAACCGGGGCTCTTCCGCTGCCAGCCAGCCCGCCTGAAACAGAACGAAAAACACTTTGCTTCTCTTACCGGCGTTACCCGTCCCCAAGATACTGAATTGAGAATCCATACCGCATCATGACAGCCAGGGTCCCGGGGTGTAGTTCCCCTTTGCTTCACCAATAGCCTCAACGTTCCCTGGGGGTCCTGAAGTCTCCTTGTGCCTTAGCAGGCCCCATTCCTCGAGAAAGGGTTTCATTTTTGGGGTCGTATTTCATGTATTACTACCATCCCGTCTCTACTGCCATCATTCCCATTCGCCCTTCTACACTCAGGGCCTGCGCGGGCACCTAGCCGTGAGTGAGATATTTCACACAGGGCTCCTTCCGGCTTCTGTGTCCCCCCGGGGCTCTTCCGGTCAGGGGGTGCTAGAGGGTTAGATTCCCGCGGGAACATGCGGACACCTTCTTCCCCTCACCTTGGTGCCCTCGGGTCTTTTCTATGCATCAGAATAGCTGCCTATTCAGGTCATGTGGGCCAGAGGGGCACTGGTCTGCACAAGGTCCGGGCGACCCTCGTGCCCTGCTGCTGCCACGCGGTCTGAAAAGTAGTGCTCAGATGGTCCTGGTAGCTTGCTGGCGCTGGTGCCCCGGGGAATCTTCCCATCAGCACCCTGCCTGAACCCTCACGGTCCTGGGGGCCTTTCCTACCCACCCTCCCAGCGTGTGGAATGGGGGTTCTTCGTACTTCTGTCTGTCCTGCCGGGGTACAGTCCAGACACATTGCGGTCACGGTAAGGGCGGAGGGCTCACAGTGCGGAAGAAAATAGCCTGCGGACTGACAACTACTTCGTTCGCCGATGACCCGAAAACGCCTTTCGACCACCTTCGTTCCTGCGCACCACCCTCCCCTAGGCCATTCTGGTGGCTATCCTGCACCCTGCTTGAGGGTTCCTGGGCTGCCTCCGGACCTCAGCGAGCCTGTGTGATGGGGGCAACCTGGTCTCCTCTGCTCCGACTCACTGGCGAGCTGGGGAAATGGAAGAGCTTTCCTGACCTCCTGATGCCCACGTGTACTTTGTACCTTAGAGCCCATTTGGCACGGGGTCCATCCGGGCCTCACCATCCTGGCTTGCTTCCGGACATCAGAGGCACATGCACGGGGGCCCTGCGAGGTCTTCGAGACACCCTTGTGTCCTCGTGCTCAAGCCCCGTGAGTCTTTGGGGGCAGCAGCTCGCCTGCGCACTACTTTCCAGGCGGTCCATAGGAGCACGAGCAGCTGGCCTGCTGTGGAGCGCAGGCATTCTCTTGCTGACCAGCCTTCCCGCAGGCCGATGCTCCAGGAACCACTTCCCATGCCCTAGCTTCCTTGCTGCACTGACCGGGGTGACCTCCTGGTTACCCAAGTGCCAGCGTGCTCAAATTCAGGAGAATCCCTTTATACAAACCGTTTGGACGTGTTCCAGAGCTGAGGGTTCCTGGCAGAGCAGCCTGCCCACTAGCCTGATGACCCAGCTGCCTCCTTGCCACTCCACATCATAGCCTCTCCACACGGTCTCTTCCAACACGGGCAAAGTGCAGAGATCGTGCCCCGAAGGCTTTGATCGACACCCTCCTGCTGCTTCTCCCTGTCCTGACCCACCTACGTCACGCCAGTGGTGCCCGTCTTCCTTTATTCTCACCTGCTGGACCACCGATTGCGGTCCGTGGACCCTGGGGACACTGGCCAGCCCGCCCTATGTGCAACTGAAGTCCCAATCAGCTAGCACTCTTCTAGCAGCCTGCTGCTCTGCTCCCTTTCGGCCACTGTACTTCCTTGTCAGTGTTGCAGTGGGGGCCTTGCGGACCCCCAGGTTGACCGTGCAGGGAAGCTTCGTAGGTTTCCTCCTGGCCCCTGCCTGCCCGCTGCCTGGCGAAGCCGGGGCTCTTCCGCAGCCAGCCAACCCGCCTGAAGCAGAATGAAAAACCCTTTCCTTCTCTAAAGAGCGTTACCCCGTCCCCAAGATATTGAATTGAGAAACCTTTCCGCATCATGACAGCCAGGGTCCTGGGGTATAGTTTCCCTTTGCTGTCAACACCCTCAAAGCTCCCTATGGGTCCTGAAGTCTCCTTGTGCAGTAGCGGGCCCCATTACTGGGAAAGGGTTTTGTTTCTGTTGTCGGCTTTTACGTATTACTACCATCCCTTAGTATTATTATTATTTTTGTTTTCCTCATCTCTACTGCCTCGTTCCCGTTCGCCCTTCTGCACTCAGGGCATGCGCGGAAACCTAGCAGTGAGATATTTCACACAGGGCTCCTTCCGGCTTCTGTGTCCCCCCGGGGCTTTTCCGGTCAGGGGGTGCTAGAGGGTTAGATTCCTGGGGGGACATCCGGACACCTTCCTGCCCTCACCTTGGTGCCTTCGGGGTCTTTTTTATGTCTCGGAATAGCTGCCTAATCAGGTCACTTGGGCCAGCGGGGCACTGGTCTGCACAAGGTCCGGGCGACCCTAATGCCCTGCTGCTGCCAAGCGGTCGGAAAAGTGGTGCTCCGGTGGCCCTGGTAGCTCGCTGGCGCTGGTGCCCCGGGGAATCTTCCCATCAGCACCCTGCCAGAAGCCTGACGTTCCGGGGGCCCTTGCCTACCCACCGTCCCAGCTTGTGGAATGGGGGGTTCTTCGTACTTCTATCTGTCCTGCCGCAGTGCAGTGCACACATGTTGCTGTCAAAGTACGGGTGGAGGGCTCCCGTTGGGGAACGAAATGCCCTGCAGACTGACAACTGCTTGGTTTGCCATTGACCGGAGAACGCCTTTCGGCCACCGTCGTTCCCGCGCGGCCCCCTCCCCTAGCCCATTCCGGTCGCTTTCCTGCACCCTGCTTGACGGTTCCTGGGCTCCCTCTGGATCTCAGCGGGTTTGGGTGATGGGGGCAACTTGGGCTCCTCTCCTCCGGCTCCCTGGCTAGCTGGGGAATGGAAGACCTTTCCTGACCTCCGTCAGCCCGCGTGTATTCTGGAAATGAGATGCCTTTAGACACGGGGTCCTTCCATACCTAACCGTCCTGGGTTCCTTCTGGACATCTGGGGCAAGCGCACGGGGGCCCTGCAAGAAGTCCCGGACACCCTCGTGTCCTCGTGCGCAAGCTCTGTGTGCCTTTTGGGCCAGCAGCTCACCTGCTCACTGCTTTCCAGACGTCCCTTAGGAGCTCCAGCCCCTGGCCTGCAGATATTCTCTTGGTAAGCAGCCTTGCCTCCGGCTGATGCTCCAGGAGCCGCTTCCAATGCCCTAGCTCCCTCGCTCCGCTGACCAGGGGGACCTTCTGGTTACCCAAGTGCCAGCATGCTCTGATTCGGGACAATCCCCGGATACAGTTTGGGCATGATACAGAGCCAAGGCTTCCTGGGCCAGCACCCTGCCCACTAGTCTGGTGACCAAGCGGCCTCCTTGCCACCGTGCGTCATGACCCCTGAGGCCCTGGGACTCTTCCGGCGCGTGCATACTGCAGAGATGGTGCCCGGAGGGCACTGCCGGACACACTCCTGCCGCTTTTCCCGTCCCGCCCCACCTACGTCATGGCAGTGGTGCCCCTTGGGCCTTTTCGGTCACCTGCCTGACGACATATTGGGGTCCGTGCACACTAGGGACACTGGCCAGCCTGTCCTATGTGGAACTGAAGTCCCGATCAGCAAGCACTCTTCCAGCAGGCTGCTGCAGTGCTCGCTTTCGGCCACTGTACTTCCCTGTCAGTGTTGCAGTGGGGGCCTTGAGGAGCACCAGGCTGTCCGTGCAGGGAGGCTTCCTAGCTTCCTCCTGGCCCCTGCCTGCCCGCTGCCTGGGGAAACCGGGGCTCTTCCGCTGCCAGCCAGCCCGCCTGAAACAGAACGAAAAACACTTTGCTTCTCTTACCGGCGTTACCCGTCCCCAAGATACTGAATTGAGAATCCATACCGCATCATGACAGCCAGGGTCCCGGGGTGTAGTTCCCCTTTGCTTCACCAATAGCCTCAACGTTCCCTGGGGGTCCTGAAGTCTCCTTGTGCCTTAGCAGGCCCCATTCCTCGAGAAAGGGTTTCATTTTTGGGGTCGTATTTCATGTATTACTACCATCCCGTCTCTACTGCCATCATTCCCATTCGCCCTTCTACACTCAGGGCCTGCGCGGGCACCTAGCCGTGAGTGAGATATTTCACACAGGGCTCCTTCCGGCTTCTGTGTCCCCCCGGGGCTCTTCCGGTCAGGGGGTGCTAGAGGGTTAGATTCCCGCGGGAACATGCGGACACCTTCTTCCCCTCACCTTGGTGCCCTCGGGTCTTTTCTATGCATCAGAATAGCTGCCTATTCAGGTCATGTGGGCCAGAGGGGCACTGGTCTGCACAAGGTCCGGGCGACCCTCGTGCCCTGCTGCTGCCACGCGGTCTGAAAAGTAGTGCTCAGATGGTCCTGGTAGCTTGCTGGCGCTGGTGCCCCGGGGAATCTTCCCATCAGCACCCTGCCTGAACCCTCACGGTCCTGGGGGCCTTTCCTACCCACCCTCCCAGCGTGTGGAATGGGGGTTCTTCGTACTTCTGTCTGTCCTGCCGGGGTACAGTCCAGACACATTGCGGTCACGGTAAGGGCGGAGGGCTCACAGTGCGGAAGAAAATAGCCTGCGGACTGACAACTACTTCGTTCGCCGATGACCCGAAAACGCCTTTCGACCACCTTCGTTCCTGCGCACCACCCTCCCCTAGGCCATTCTGGTGGCTATCCTGCACCCTGCTTGAGGGTTCCTGGGCTGCCTCCGGACCTCAGCGAGCCTGTGTGATGGGGGCAACCTGGTCTCCTCTGCTCCGACTCACTGGCGAGCTGGGGAAATGGAAGAGCTTTCCTGACCTCCTGATGCCCACGTGTACTTTGTACCTTAGAGCCCATTTGGCACGGGGTCCATCCGGGCCTCACCATCCTGGCTTGCTTCCGGACATCAGAGGCACATGCACGGGGGCCCTGCGAGGTCTTCGAGACACCCTTGTGTCCTCGTGCTCAAGCCCCGTGAGTCTTTGGGGGCAGCAGCTCGCCTGCGCACTACTTTCCAGGCGGTCCATAGGAGCACGAGCAGCTGGCCTGCTGTGGAGCGCAGGCATTCTCTTGCTGACCAGCCTTCCCGCAGGCCGATGCTCCAGGAACCACTTCCCATGCCCTAGCTTCCTTGCTGCACTGACCGGGGTGACCTCCTGGTTACCCAAGTGCCAGCGTGCTCAAATTCAGGAGAATCCCTTTATACAAACCGTTTGGACGTGTTCCAGAGCTGAGGGTTCCTGGCAGAGCAGCCTGCCCACTAGCCTGATGACCCAGCTGCCTCCTTGCCACTCCACATCATAGCCTCTCCACACGGTCTCTTCCAACACGGGCAAAGTGCAGAGATCGTGCCCCGAAGGCTTTGATCGACACCCTCCTGCTGCTTCTCCCTGTCCTGACCCACCTACGTCACGCCAGTGGTGCCCGTCTTCCTTTATTCTCACCTGCTGGACCACCGATTGCGGTCCGTGGACCCTGGGGACACTGGCCAGCCCGCCCTATGTGCAACTGAAGTCCCAATCAGCTAGCACTCTTCTAGCAGCCTGCTGCTCTGCTCCCTTTCGGCCACTGTACTTCCTTGTCAGTGTTGCAGTGGGGGCCTTGCGGACCCCCAGGTTGACCGTGCAGGGAAGCTTCGTAGGTTTCCTCCTGGCCCCTGCCTGCCCGCTGCCTGGCGAAGCCGGGGCTCTTCCGCAGCCAGCCAACCCGCCTGAAGCAGAATGAAAAACCCTTTCCTTCTCTAAAGAGCGTTACCCCGTCCCCAAGATATTGAATTGAGAAACCTTTCCGCATCATGACAGCCAGGGTCCTGGGGTATAGTTTCCCTTTGCTGTCAACACCCTCAAAGCTCCCTATGGGTCCTGAAGTCTCCTTGTGCAGTAGCGGGCCCCATTACTGGGAAAGGGTTTTGTTTCTGTTGTCGGCTTTTACGTATTACTACCATCCCTTAGTATTATTATTATTTTTGTTTTCCTCATCTCTACTGCCTCGTTCCCGTTCGCCCTTCTGCACTCAGGGCATGCGCGGAAACCTAGCAGTGAGATATTTCACACAGGGCTCCTTCCGGCTTCTGTGTCCCCCCGGGGCTTTTCCGGTCAGGGGGTGCTAGAGGGTTAGATTCCTGGGGGGACATCCGGACACCTTCCTGCCCTCACCTTGGTGCCTTCGGGGTCTTTTTTATGTCTCGGAATAGCTGCCTAATCAGGTCACTTGGGCCAGCGGGGCACTGGTCTGCACAAGGTCCGGGCGACCCTAATGCCCTGCTGCTGCCAAGCGGTCGGAAAAGTGGTGCTCCGGTGGCCCTGGTAGCTCGCTGGCGCTGGTGCCCCGGGGAATCTTCCCATCAGCACCCTGCCAGAAGCCTGACGTTCCGGGGGCCCTTGCCTACCCACCGTCCCAGCTTGTGGAATGGGGGGTTCTTCGTACTTCTATCTGTCCTGCCGCAGTGCAGTGCACACATGTTGCTGTCAAAGTACGGGTGGAGGGCTCCCGTTGGGGAACGAAATGCCCTGCAGACTGACAACTGCTTGGTTTGCCATTGACCGGAGAACGCCTTTCGGCCACCGTCGTTCCCGCGCGGCCCCCTCCCCTAGCCCATTCCGGTCGCTTTCCTGCACCCTGCTTGACGGTTCCTGGGCTCCCTCTGGATCTCAGCGGGTTTGGGTGATGGGGGCAACTTGGGCTCCTCTCCTCCGGCTCCCTGGCTAGCTGGGGAATGGAAGACCTTTCCTGACCTCCGTCAGCCCGCGTGTATTCTGGAAATGAGATGCTTTAGACACGGGGTCCTTCCATACCTAACCGTCCTGGGTTCCTTCTGGACATCTGGGGCAAGCGCACGGGGGCCCTGCAAGAAGTCCCGGACACCCTCGTGTCCTCGTGCGCAAGCTCTGTGTGCCTTTTGGGCCAGCAGCTCACCTGCTCACTGCTTTCCAGACGTCCCTTAGGAGCTCCAGCCCCTGGCCTGCAGATATTCTCTTGGTAAGCAGCCTTGCCTCCGGCTGATGCTCCAGAGCCGCTTCCAATGCCCTAGCTCCCTCGCTCCGCTGACCAGGGGGACCTTCTGGTTACCCAAGTGCCAGCATGCTCTGATTCGGGACAATCCCCGGATACAGTTTGGGCATGATACAGAGCCAAGGCTTCCTGGGCCAGCACCCTGCCCACTAGTCTGGTGACCAAGCGGCCTCCTTGCCACCGTGCGTCAT
Source organism: Loxodonta africana (assembly GCF_030014295.1). Lineage (NCBI taxonomy): Eukaryota > Metazoa > Chordata > Mammalia > Proboscidea > Elephantidae > Loxodonta > Loxodonta africana. The sequence continues at coordinate 1,540 of NW_026975265.1, read as the reverse complement.
GACCCCTGAGGCCCTGGGACTCTTCCGGCGCGTGCATACTGCAGAGATGGTGCCCGGAGGGCACTGCCGGACACACTCCTGCCGCTTTTTCCCGTCCCGCCCCACCTACGTCATGGCAGTGGTGCCCCTTGGGCCTTTTCGGTCACCTGCCTGACGACATATTGGGGTCCCTGCACACTAGGGACACTGGCCAGCCTGTCCTATGTGGAACTGAAGTCCCGATCAGCAAGCACTCTTCCAGCAGGCTGCTGCAGTGCTCGCTTTCGGCCACTGTACTTCCTGTCAGTGTTGCAGTGGGGGCCTTGAGGAGCACCAGGCTGTCCGTGCAGGGAGGCTTCCTAGCTTCCTCCTGGCCCCTGCCTGCCCGCTGCCTGGGGAAACCGGGGCTCTTCCGCTGCCAGCCAGCCCGCCTGAAACAGAACGAAAAACACTTTGCTTCTCTTACCGGCGTTACCCGTCCCCAAGATACTGAATTGAGAATCCATACCGCATCATGACAGCCAGGGTCCCGGGGTGTAGTTCCCCTTTGCTTCACCAATAGCCTCAAGGTTCCCTGGGGGTCCTGAAGTCTCCTTGTGCCTTAGCAGGCCCCATTCCTCGAGAAAGGGTTTCATTTTGGGGTCGTATTTCATGTATTACTACCATCCCGTCTCTACTGCCATCATTCCCATTCGCCCTTCTACACTCAGGGCCTGCGCGGGCACCTAGCCGTGAGTGAGATATTTCACACAGGGCTCCTTCCGGCTTCTGTGTCCCCCCGGGGCTCTTCCGGTCAGGGGGTGCTAGAGGGTTAGATTCCCGCGGGAACATGCGGACACCTTCTTCCCCTCACCTTGGTGCCCTCGGGTCTTTTCTATGCATCAGAATAGCTGCCTATTCAGGTCATGTGGGCCAGAGGGGCACTGGTCTGCACAAGGTCCGGGCGACCCTCGTGCCCTGCTGCTGCCACGCGGTCTGAAAAGTAGTGCTCAGATGGTCCTGGTAGCTTGCTGGCGCTGGTGCCCCGGGGAATCTTCCCATCAGCACCCTGCCTGAACCCTCACGGTCCTGGGGCCTTTCCTACCCACCCTCCCAGCGTGTGGAATGGGGGTTCTTCGTACTTCTGTCTGTCCTGCCGGGGTACAGTCCAGACACATTGCGGTCACGGTAAGGGCGGAGGGCTCACAGTGCGGAAGAAAATAGCCTGCGGACTGACAACTACTTCGTTTGCCGATGACCCGAAAACGCCTTTCGACCACCTTCGTTCCTGCGCACCACCCTCCCCTAGGCCATTCTGGTGGCTATCCTGCACCCTGCTTGAGGGTTCCTGGGCTGCCTCCGGACCTCAGCGAGCCTGTGTGATGGGGCCAACCTGGTCTCCTCTGCTCCGACTCACTGGCGAGCTGGGGAAATGGAAGAGCTTTCCTGACCTCCTGATGCCCACGTGTACTTTGTACCTTAGAGCCCATTTGGCACGGGGTCCATCCGGGCCTCACCATCCTGGCTTGCTTCCGGACATCAGAGGCACATGCACGGGGGCCCTGAATACTATCTCTCTATG
>NW_026975264.1:0-100720 GCF_030014295.1 Loxodonta africana | reverse complement strand
CATTCCAGGAGGGGGAGGATGCTGACAGGCTTCCCCCAAGTGCCAGTGAGGTAGGTGTGTCTCTATTCCTAAAGCACTTCTGTGGGTGGGCTCTGCAACTGTACCTTAGGCACCCAATGCATGTGCTTGTACAGATTGGTAGGTGTCACTATCCTCAGAACCCAATAGCAGGAGGTTAGGTTGTTTGGGTGGAGCTTCAGCCCTCAGTTCCCTGTTGTGGGGCAGTGAGTGCTCTTTTTACAGGAAGAGATATCAGACTTGGAGAACCCGTCTTTCCAGTGATCCGCTAAAACAATTACAGCCAGATCCCTATCAGAATTGCCTTTGCATTCTAATAGCCACCTTATTCCCTGTAGGGATGAAAGCCCAAGACTGTGGATCTCATATGCTTGGCTGGAGCTGGTCTGTATTTTTAGTCCAATTTCGGGAAGTCAGGGAAGGATTTTTGGTCCCTGGGCTTTTTGTAGCTGCTTCTCTCAGGACAGGAGAATGGGTTAGGAAAAGACAATTAAAAAACAAACAAACTGCAGAGCACTTCAATCTCTGGCCCAGGAAATTCCAATGTTAATGAAGCTGCCTGGGAAGGGAGGGGAGGGATCAGATAGATAGGAGAGAGTGGCACCCAGGAATATAGACAAAGTTACTTATCTTGCTTGGTGATGACTGTTTTATCTGAGATTCCCGGGGCGTGTAGCCTGTGTGTGCTGGCTGGGTGGAGATTGCCCCCGAGGGTCAGGCCCACGTCCTGTGCTTGTGCTGTCTCAGAAGCAGTGGTCAGCTCCTCAGCTTCCAGTCCAAAGCCCAGCACCAAGGTTCCCTGGCTGGGATGCTGCAGTCCAGGCTCCGAAACCAGTTGCTGCCTCCCGGTGACTTCTCCTTCTGTCAGCCGTGTTTTTGCGTTGCCTGCATGCTCTGGCTGGGCTTCTCCTGAGGTCACTTCAGGGTACTAGGGCTGCATGCCGTGTTTGCACCATCTCAGGATGCCATGCTCAGCTCCCCCGCGCCCAATCCAAAGCCCGGCGCCAAGGTTTTCTGACTGGGACGCTGTCTCCAGGCTCTGAAAACAGTCGCTGATTCCCCGTGATTGCTCGTTCTCTCGTTAGCCACGTCAGTGTGCAGCCTGCTTGCACTTGCTGAGTCTCTACGGAGGTTACCAAAGGGGGCTGGGGGTTAGGGCTGTGTCCCGTGCCTGCCCTGCCTCAGCAAGCCGCAATCAGCCCTGCCACTCAGCACCAGGGAACTGGGAGGGCTCAAGGCTGTGGTGCCAGTCGCTGGCTTCAGAGGCAGTTGCTGCTTCAGGATGCAGCTTTTCGCTCACCTGTCACTCAGGTCAACTCTTTAGATCTGTGTTTGATGGTCAGGGTTCGTAGATTGTCATGTATGTGATCGATTCATTTGTTTTTCCGAGTCTTTGTTGCAAGAGGGATCCGAGGTAGCTTCTACCTAGTCAGCCATTTTGGCCCCGCCTTTGGAGTTTTTTTTTAATCTTGATTTATTTTTGTGATTTCCCTGTGTGGGTTGACTTCTGATTGTTCTGCCCAGTAATCTAGTTTTGGGTCGATACCTGATATTATCGATTTTCTAACGAAAGAACTCCCTTTAGTATTTCTTTTAGTTTTGGTTTGGTTTTTATGAATCCCTAAACTTCTGTTTATCTGGAAATGTCCAAATTTCACCTTCATATGTGAAAGATGATTTTGCTGGATATATGGTTCTTGGCTGGCAGTTTTTTTCCTTCACTGTTTTATATAAGTCATCCCATTGCCTTCTTGCCTGCATGGTTTCTGCCGAGGAGTCTGAGCTTATTCTTATTGGCTCTCCTTTGTAGGTCAGTTTTTATTTATTCTTACCTGCTCTTAAAATTCTCTCTTTATCTTTGGTTTTGGCAGGTTCGATTATGATATGTCTTGGTGATTGTCTTTTAACACCCACCTTATGTGGAGTTCGATGAGCATCTTGGATAGATATCTTCTCATCTTTCACGATATCAGGGAAGTTTTCTACCAACAAATCTTCAACAGTTCTCTCTGTATTATCTGTTATCCCTCACTCTTCTGGTACTCCAGTCACTCATAGGTCATTTCTCTTCACAGAGTCCCACATGATTCTTAAATTTTCTGTGTTTTTATAATTTTTTTATCTGATTTTCCTTCAGATATATTAGTGCCATGTGCTTTATCTTCAAGTTCAGAAATTCTACCTTCCACTTGCTCAAATCTGCTTCTCTGACTTTCTATGGAGTTGCCTAGTTCTGTAATTTTATTGTTAATCTTCTGAGTTTCTGATTGCTGTCTGTCTATGGATTTTTCCAGTATATTAAATGTTTCATTATGTTCCTGAATAACCTTTTTAATTTCTTCAATTGCTTTATCTGTGTGTTCCTTGGCTTGTTCTGCATATTGCCTCATTTCCTTCCTGATGTCTTGAAGTGTTCTGTATACTAATCTTTTGTACTCTGTCTCTGGTAATTCCAGGAAGGCACTTTCATCTAGAAGATCCCTTGATCCTTTGTTTCGAGAGCCTGTTGAGATGATCATGGTCTGTTTCTTATGTGACTTGATATTGACTGTTGTCTCTGAGTCATCTATAAGTAATCGTATTAGCTTATTTTATGTTTGCTTACTGTGTCATAGTTTCTTGCTTTGTTTTGTCTTGATATGCCCAAGTGGATTGCTTGAGTGAGCTAGCTTGATTATTTCACAATTGGAGCTCTCATGTCCCTTCCCCAGACAGCTAGAGCTCTTATCAAATATATCAGCCTAAGAGTTCATTCACTTTTCTTATATGAATTTAGCTCATGTGTCCAGGTAGCTGATCATCAAGTGTGTCGTACAGGCTCTGTCCTACAGTCTTAGAGGGGCAAGGGTGTTTGGTTTCAGTACAGCTATCTGGTTGCAGCAGGGGTTCACACTCTGAACAAGGCAGGGGGCTGAGAATTGTCCCACACATGTCTCTTAGGAAAGTGTGTCCCTGTTCCCTAGAATGTACAGGTTGGTGGGTTCTGCAGACAGATCATGGGCACCCGATGTTTTTGGTTGTAAGGACTGGGAGGTACCAGTTTTCATTGGACCTCTGTCACAGGTGGCTGGGTGACCTGAGAGGAGCTACCAGTCCTTAGACCCCTGATGTGGGTAGGTGAGGACACTGTTAGGCAAAGCAATGTCAAACATCAAACACCCACCTGTCTGCAGCACAGCTGAAACTGTTGAAATCTGCCAACAAGGGCCTATTCTCCTGAAACAGGCCCATACAGGTCTATGCGTAGGGGAAAAGTACTCAAAGTCCATGGACCATTTATGCCTGAACAGGAGCCACTTCTGTCTTGATCTCCCTCTGGTTAGTGGAGCTGGCAAACTTTCTTTTCCCCCAGTTGCAAGTTTATTCCTTCTCTAAGGCTGGGAGGATGGGTGTAGGTGCTCAGCAGGGTGAATCTCAGGCTGAGGGGAGGCAGCTGCTGAAGCCAGCTTAAGAGCGGGGGAGGGGGGTAGGGGACAGTTGTGGGGGGTGGGGAAAAATATATCCAAATACTTAGCTTTTGCCAAGAGCACCCTTCTTTGGTTCCAGAGCTGTGAGTAGGCTGTGCGGCTGACTGCTTCTCCCTGATGAAACTGCAGCTGAAAGCTAGTACCAGCCCACCACCTACGCTCCCAGGAATGGTGCCTGAGGGCTCCTGGAGATTCAGATCCGGTAACTCCTCTCTGCTCCTGAACTTCTTTTTCTCTGCCTACACCTCAGTTCATTTCCTAACCTTGCCTTTGATGTTCAGGGCTCCTAGCTTGTCATAAATATATTCGTTTCACTTGTTTTTTTGTGTCTTTGTTGTAAGAGGGCTCACTGAAAGTGTCTGTCTCTTCTTCCGTCTTGGCCTCACCTCCTTGGTACTGTTCTTGACAGTGCACATTGAAGTTTGTAAACATAAACAACAATGCAATGGTATTTGTTATCACGTGATAGTAAAGATGGAACCAATAATTCCCAAATGCTGTCAGGTGGATATTTGTATTTTTTTTTAATTATACTTTAGATGAAAATTTATGGAGCAAATCAGTTTCTCATTAAGCACTTAACACACATATTGTTTTGTAATATTGGTTGCCAACCCCACTGCATGTAAACACTCTCCCCTTCCTACCTTGGGTTCCCCATTATCAGCTTTCTTTCCCCTCCTTCCTTCTAGTCGGTGCCTCTGGGTTGGTGTGCCCATTTAGCCTTTTTTTTTTTTTTTTTATGGGCTTGTCTGGCATTTGGCTGAGAGGTGAAACTCACAAGCAACTTCAGTACTCTCCAAGTTTCTCTAGTCTCTGCCAGACTGGTAAATCTGGACTTTTTTGTGAGTTACAGTTTTTTCTACTTTTCTCTCCAGCTCTGTCCAGGAGATTTTATTGTGATCCTTATCAGAGAGTCAGTGGTGGTAGCCGGATACCATCTAGTCGTCCTGGACTGAGTCTGGTAGAGGCTGTGCTAGTGGTGGTCCATTAGTTTCCACGTCCTTTTCTGAATCAGCTTGAATTTCTTACAGTTTCTTGTCGATGTACTGCTGCAACCGTTTTTGAATTATCTTTAGAATAATTTTACTTGAGTAAAATTTTAAGGAGGCATATTTATTTATTTATTTTTTAATTGTGTTTAAGGGAAAGTTTACACTTCAAGTCAGTTTCTCATACAAAAACTTATACATACGTTGTTATGTGACCCTACTTTCCCTCCTTACAATGTGACGGCACACTTTTTCTCTTTACCCTGTATTTCCCAGATCCATTCAACCAGCTCCAGTCCCCCTCTGCTTTCTCATTGCCTCTCCAGACAGGAGCTGACCTCATAGTCTCATGTGTCTTCTTGAGCTAAGAAGAACACTCCTCAAGAACATCATTTTATGTCTTTGACTTAAGAGCTGGCTTCGAGAATGGTATTAGTTTGGGCTAATAGAAAGTCTGAGGGCCAAGACCTCTGGGGTCCCTCCAGTTGCAGTCAGACATTTAAGTCTGGTCTTTTTACTAGAATTTGAGGTCTGCATCCCACTTTTCTCCTGACCCACCAGGGATTCTCTGTCGTGTTCCCTGTCAGGGCAGTCATTTGTGGTAGTCGGGCACCATCTGGTTCTTCTGGTCTCAGGCTGACAGAGTCTCTGGTTTATGTGGCCCTTTCTGTCTCTCAGGCTAATATTTTCCTTGTATCTTTTGTGTTCTTCATTCTCCTTTGCCTCAGGTGGGCTGAGACCAATTGATGCATTTTAGATGGCTGCTTGCTAGGTTTTAAGACCCAGATGCCACACACCAAAGTGGGATGCAGAACATTTTCTTAATATGCTGTAATGCCAATTGACCTAAATGTACCCAATAACCATGGTCCCCAGACCTCCACTCCTGCTACACCATTCCTAGAAGTGTTTGATTGTATTACAGAAATTTCTTAGCTTTTTGATTAGTACAATTGTGCTGACTCCCCCTGTATTGTGTGTTGTCCTTCTCTTCACCTAAAATATTTCTTTTCTATTATCTAATTAGTGAATACCCCTTTCCCTGCCTCCTTACCCTATGCTTAAACCTCTTTTTGAGTTCTTATAGTGGTCTTATACAATACTTGTCCCTTTGCGATTAATTTCACTCAGCATGTTATGAGATGTTTCACTGATTCATCGCTGTTCTTTATCGATGTGTAATATTCCATTGTGTGAATTTACCATAATCTGTTTATCCATTCATCTGTTGAGGGGCACCTTGGTTGCTTCCATTTTTTGCTGTTGTAAACAGTGCTGTAATGAACATGGGTGGTCATATGTCTATTCCTCTGAGGGCTCTTATTTCTCTAGGACTTATTCCAAGAAGTGGGATTGCTGGATAATATGGTAGTTCTATTTCTAGCTTTTTAAGGAAGCACCAAATCGATTTCCAAAGTGGTTGTGCCATTTGACATTCACACCAGCAGTGTTTAAATGTTCCAGTCTCTCCACAACCACTCCAACATTTATTACTATTTGTGGTTTGTGATTAATGCCAGCCTTGTTGGGGTGAGATGGTATCATCTCATTGTAGTTTTGATTTGCATTTCTCTAATGATTAATGATTTTGAACATTTCCTCATGTTTCTGTTAGCTGCCTGAATGTCTTCTTTGGTGAAGCACCTGTTCTTATTCTTTATCCATTTTTTAATTGGGTTATGTGTCTTTTTGTTGTTGAGATTTTGCAGTATCTTGTAGATTTTAGAGATCAGACGCTGATTGGATGTGCCATTGCCAAACTATTTTTCCCAGACCGTTTTACTCTTTTGGTGAAGTCTTTGGATGAGCATAAGTGATTAAATTTTAGGAACTCCCAGTCATCTAGTTTCCCTACTGCTGTTTGTGCATGGTTAGTAATGTTTTCTATACTGTTTATGCCATGTGTTAGAGCTCCTAGAATTGTCCCTATTTTTTCTTCAGTGATCTTTATCATTGCAAATTTTATAATTAGGTATTTTAAAATTTTGAGTTAGTTTTTGTGCATGGTGTGTGGTATGGGTTTGTTTCATTTTTTTGTAGATGGATATCCAGTTATGCCAGCACCATTTGTTAAAGAGACTGTCTTTTCCCCATTTAACAGACTTTGGCCCTTTGTCAAATATCAGCTCCTCATAGGTGGATGAATTTATGTCTGGATTCTCTATTCTGTTCTTTTGCTCTATGTGTCTGTTGTTGCACCAGTACCAGGCTGTTTTGACTACTGTGGCCATATAATAAGTTCTAAAATCAGGAAATGTGAGGGCTCACACTTTGTTCTTCTTTTTCAGTAATGCTTCATTATCGGGGGCCTCTTCCCTTTCCATATGAAGTTGGTTATTTGTTTCTCCATCTCGTTAAAAAATGCCATTTCCCAGTGTCAGTTAATTGGGGAAAAGATAGTCTTTTTAACAAATGGTGCTGGCATAGCAGGATACCCATTTGCAAAAAAATGAAACAGGACCCATACCTCACACCATGCACAAAAACTAACTCCAAGTGGATCAAAGACCTAAACATAAAGACTAAAACGATAAAGATCATGGAAGAAAAAATAGGGACAACCTTAGAAGCCCTAATACAAGGCATAAACAGAATACAAAACATTACCAAAAACGACGAAGAGAAACCAGATAACTGGGAGCTCCTAAAAATCAAACACCTATGCTCATCTGAAGACTTCACCAAGACAGTAAAGAGACCACCTACAGATTGGGAAAATTTTTTCAGCTATGACATCTCCGAACAGCACCTGATCTCTAAAATTTATATGATTCTGTTAAAAATCAACCACAAAAAGACAAAAAACCCAATCAAAAAATGGGCAAAGGATATGAACACACACTTCACTAAAGAAGATATTCAGGCAGCTAACAGATACATGAGAAAATGCTCTCGATCATTAGCCATTAGAGAAATGCAAATTAAAACTACGATGAGATTCCATCTCACTCCAACAAGGCTGGCATTAATCCAAAAAACACAAAAGAATAAATGTTGGAGAGGCTGCGGAGAGATTGGAACTCTTATACACTGCTGGTGAGAATGTAAAATGGTAAAACCACTTTGGAAATCTATCTGGCGTTTTCTTAAAAAGTTAGAAATAGAACTACCATACAACCCAGAAATCCCACTCCTCGGAATATACCCTAGAGAAATAAGAGCCTTCACACAAAGAGATCTATGCACACCCATGTTTATTGCAGCTCTGTTTACAATAGCAAAAAGCTGGAAGCAACCAAGGTGTTCATCAACGGATGAATGGTTAAATAAATTGTGGTATATTCACACAATGGAATACTACGCATCGATAAAGAACAGTGACGAATCTGTAAAACATTTCATAACATGCAGGAACCTGGAAGGCATTATGCTGAGTGAAATTAGTCAGAGGCAAAAGGACAAATATTGTATAAGACCACTATTATAAGATCTTGAGAAATAGTATAAACTGAGAAGAACACATTCTTTTGTGGTTAAGACTGGGGGGTGGAGGGAGGGTGGGAGAGGGTTATTTACTGATTAGTTAGTAGATAAGGACTACTTTAGGTGAAGGGAAGGGCAATACTCAGTACACGGAAGATCACCTCAACTGGACTGGACCAAAAGCAGAGAAGTTTCCGGGATAAACTGAATGCTTCAAAGGTCAGCAGAGCAAGGGCAGGGGTTTGGGGACTGTGGCTTAAGGGGACTTCTAAGTCAATTGGCAAAATAAATTCTATTATGAAAACATTCTGCATCCCACTTTGAAGTGTGGCATCTGGGGTCTCATCAATTGGTCTCAACCCACCTGGATCAAAGGAGAATGAAGAACACCAAGGTCACACGATAACTATGAGCCCAAGAGACAGAAAGGGCCAAATGAACCAGAGACTTACATCATCCTGAGACCAGAAGAACTAGATGGTGCCCAGCCACAACCGATGACTGCCCTGACAGGGAGCACAACAGAGAATCCCTAAGGGAGCAGGAGAACAGTGGGATGCAGACCCCAAATTCTCATAAAAAGGCCAGACTTAATGGTCTGACTGAGACTAGAAGAATCCCGGCGGTCACGGTCCCCAAACCTTCTGTTGTCCCAGGACAGGAACCATTCCCGAAGACAACTCATCAGACATGGAAGGGACTGGACAATGGATTGGAGAGAGATGCTTATGAAGAGTGAGCTATTTATATCAGGTGGACACTTGAGACTGTGTTGGCATCTCCTGTCTGGAGGGGAGATGGGAGGGTAGAGAGGGTTAGAAACTGGCAAAAGAGTCACAAAAGGAGAGACTGGAGGGAGGGAGCGGGCTGGCTCATTGGGGAGAGAGTAAATGGGAGTATGTAGTAAGGTGTATATAGGCTTATGTGCGACAGACTGACTTGATTTGTAAACTTTCACTTAAAGTACAATAAAAATTATTTTAAAAAAATGCCATTAGAATTTTGATTGGGATTACACTGTATTTGTAGATGGCTTTGGGGAGAATAGACATTTTCACAAAGTTGAGCCTTCCTATTCATGAGCAAGGTGTGTTTTCCTGCTTACTTAGGTCTCTTTTGTTCTCTTGCAGTAGTGCCTTGTAGTTTTCTTTGTATAGGTCTTTTATGTCTCTGCTTAGATTTCTTCCTAAGTATTTTATTTTCTTGGGAGCTATCGTAAATGCTATTGTTTTGGTGATTTTCTCTTAGATTTTCTATTTGTTGGTATAGAGGAATCCAAATGATTTTTATATGTTTATCTTGTATCCTGATACTTTCCTGAAATCTTACATTAGTTCCAGCAGTTTTCTGTGTGGAAGATAATTTCATCTGCAAATAGAGATACTTTTACTTCTTCCTTACCAATTTGGATACCCTTTATTTCTTTTTCTAACCTGATTTCTCTGGCTATGACCACCAACACAATGTTGAATAAGAGTGGCGATAAGAGCATCCTTGTATGGCTCCCATTCTCAAAGGGAATGATTTCAGACTCTCTCCACTTAGGATGATGTTAGCTGTTGGCTTTGTATAAATGCCCTTTATTATGATGAGGAATTTCCCTTCTGCTGCTATTCTGCTGAGAATTTTTATCACGAAGGGGTGATGGACTTTGTCAAATTCTTTTTCTGTGGCAATTGATAGGATCATGTGTTTCTTGCCTTTTTTTATGTGGTGGATTACACTGATTGTTTTTCTAATGTTGAACCATCCCTTCACACTGGGTATGAATCCCACTTGGTCATAGTTAGTTACATTTTTTATATGTTCTTGAATACTATTGGCTAGAAATTAGTTGAGGTTTTTTGCGTCTAAGTTCATGAGGGATATTAGTCTGTAATTTTCTTTTTTTGTGCTGTCTTTATCTGTTTTTGGTATCAGGTTTATGCTGGCTTCATAGAATGAGGTCGAAAGTATTCCATCCTTTTCTATGCTTTGAAATACCATTAGTAGTAGTGGTGTTAACTGTTCTCTGAAAATTTGGTAGAATTTTGCAGTGAAGCCATCAGGGCCAAGGCTTTTTTGTTGTTGTTGGAAATTTTTTAATTACCTTTTCTATCTCTTGTTATAGATTTATTTAGCTGTTCTACTTGTATTTTAGTTTAGGTAGGTAGTGTGTTTCTGGAAATTTGTCCGTTTCCTCTAGGTTTTCAAATTTGTTAGCATACAGTTTTTCATAGTAGTCTAATTGTTTTAATTTCATTTTGGTCTGTTGTGATACTACCCATCTCACTTCTTAATCAGATCATTTGCTTTCTCTCCTGTTTCTCTTTGTCAGTTTGGCCAATGATTTATTGATTTTTTTTTTTTCAAAGAACCAGTTCTGGTCTTGTTAACTCTTTTGATTTTTTCTCTATTTCATTTAATTCTGCTCTAATTTTTATTATCTGCTTTCTTCTTGCATCAGAGGGTTTCTTTTGCTATTCTCTTTCTGCTTGTTCTAGTTCTTGGGTTATTTCTTTGATTTTGGCCCTTTCTTATTTGGGGATTGTGCATTTATTGCTATAAATTGACCTCTGAGCACTGCTTTTGCTGTGTCTCAAAGGTTTTGGTAGGATATGTTTTCATTCTCATTTGATTCTATGAATTTCTTTATTTTTTCCTTAATTTCTTCTATACCCAATAGTTTTTGAGCACAGTGTTGTTCATTTTCTACGTGTTTGAGTTTTTTTTCCCTTGCTTTTTATGTTATCAATTTCTACTTTTATGGCTTTATGGTCAATAAAGATGCTTCGTGAAATTTTGGATTCTATTAAGGCTTATTTTACGATCTAATATGTGGTCTATTTTGGAGAATGTTCCATGTGTGCTGGAAAAGAGAGTGTATTTGGCTGTTGTTGGGTGGAGTGTTCTATATCTGTCTATGAGTTCAAGTTGTTTGGTTGTGGCATTTACATCTTCTGTGGCATTATAAAGCTTCTTTCTGGATGTTCTGTTCTTCACTGGGAGTGGTATGTTGACATCTACTACTATGATAGTGGAGCTGTCTATCTGTCTATTCAATGCTGGTAGAGTTTTTTTTATGTATTTTGGAGCCCTACCATTGGGTGCATAAACGTTTATTATGGTTATGTCCTCCTGATTTATTGACCCTTTCATCATTATATAGTGTCCTTCTTTGTCTTTTGTGGTGAATTTAACTTTAAAGTCTATTTTGTCAGAAATTAATATTGCCATTCCTGCTCTTTTTTGACCGTTTTTTGCTTGGTGTGTTTTTTTTGAGTTTTACTTTGATTGTGTCTTTAAATCTAAGGTGTGTCTCTTGTAGACAGCATTTAGACAGATCATGTTTCTTAAATCCATTCTGCCACTCTCTGTCTCTTTAGTGGTGTATTTAGCCCATTTGCATTCAGCACAGTTATGGATAGGTATGAGTTTAGTGCTTTCATTTTGATGTCTTTTTTGTATGTGTTATTGATTGTTCCTTTGTTCCACTTAATTTTCTGTGCTGAGTTGTTTTCCTTTGTATATTTACTTTTCCTCTTTTTCATTGTTGTTGATTTTGTATTTGCTTGGTCTTTATGTTTTTCCTGCTTTTGTATTTTGATGTTTAGGATTGTTAGCTTCCTTTGTGGTTATCTGAATATTTATCCCTATTTTTGTAACTTTAAACCAATCTTCTATTTCTTTAGGTCACTTTGACTTCCTCTACATATGAAAGGTCTACAACTACATTTTTTAGTCCCTCTTTTTTGTATTGATGTTACCATTTTTTACATAATGAAGTCTCTGTTTTCCTGTTTTGAGAATTTTAGCTTTGATTTATTTTTTTGATTTACTTATGTGGGTTGATTTGTGGTTGCTCTGTCCTGTGTTCTAGTCTTGTGTTGTTATCTGATGTTACTGACTTTCTAATCAGAGGGCTCTCTTTAGTATTTCTTATAATTTTGGTTTGGTTTTTGCAAATTTCTTAAACTTCTGTTTGTCTGGAAATGTCCTAATTTTGCCATCATATTTGAGAGACACTTTTGCTGGATATATAATTCATGGCTGGCAACTTTTTTTTCCCCTTTAAGGCTTTATGTATGTCATTCCATTGCCTTCTTCCCTGCATGGTTTCTGCTGAATAGTCCAAGCTGAGTCTTATTGATTCTTCTTTGTAGGTTTTTATTTATCTCTAGAACTCTTTAAATTCTCTTAATTTTTATTTTTGGCAAGTTTGATTATAATATGTCTTGGTGAGTTTTTTAGCACTCTTAAAATTCTCTTAGTTTTTATTTTTGGCAAGTTTGATTCTAATATGTCTGGGTGAGTTTCTTTTGGGATCCACCTTCTTTTAGGTTTGATAAACATCTTGGATAGATATCTTCTCATCTTTCACAATATCAGGGAAGTTTTCTGCCAACAAATCTTTAACAATTCTCTCTGTATTTTCTGTTTTCTTTCCCTTTTCTGGTACTCCAATTACTCATGGATTATTCCTCTGGATAGAGTCTCACATAATTCTTAGGGTTTCTTCATTTTTAAAAAATTCTATTATCTGTTTTTTTCCTCAAATATATTGTGCCAAGTACTTTATTTTCAATCTCACTAATTCTGACTTCCATTGCCTCAATTCTGCTCTTATGAGTTTCTACTGAGTTGTCTAATTCTGAAATTTTATTGTTAATCTTCTGAATTTCTTTTTGCTATGGATTCTTGCAGCCTATTCAATTTTTCATTACGCTTTTGTCTAATCTTCTTAAAGTTCCTTTAATTCTTTGTGCACTCCTTGGTTTATTCTGTATTTTGCCTGATCTCCTTCCTGATCTCTTGAAGAGTTCTGTATATTACATTTTTGTATTCTACTTCCAGTAATTCCAGGAAGTTACCTTCATCTAGATGATTTCTTGATTCTTTGCTTTGGAAGCTTGCTGAGGCCATCGTGGTCTGCCTTTTTATGTGATTTGATACTGATTGTTTTCTCTGAGCCATCAGTATGTTATTGTATTTATTTTTTGTTTGCTTACTGTGTCCTAGCTTCTTGTTTTGTTTTGATATGCCCAAATAGACTGCTCAAGTGAGCTAGCTTGATCAAAACCCAGTGCCACCAAGTTGATTCTGACTCATAGCTTATTGTGCCTTTGAAGCTCTAAAATCCTGTCACCAGGTGTTTAGAGCTGATACTAGGTATAAGAGCCCAGGGGCACTTTCACATTTCTTGGATGAATTCAGCCCAGGTGTCACCAAGTGTGTGGTGCAGGTTCTCACCTACAGTCCTAGACAAGCAGAGGTGATTGCTGTAGGCACAGGTATCTGGGTGGAGTAGGGAGTCAGGTGCTGAGCAAGGCAAAGGGCTGACAACTATCCCTGAGTGTCTCTGAGGAAAGCATTTCCCTGTTCTCTACAGTGTGTAGTGAGTGGGTTTTGAATCCAGACTATAGGCACCCAATGCTGTTGGCTGTAAGGACTGGGAGGCACCACTTATTCGTGGACCTCTGTCATGGGTGGCTAGGTGTCCTGGGTGAAGCCATCAGTCCTCAGGCCCCTGAAGTGGGTAGGTAAGGGTCCTGCTTATTAGGCAGAGCAGTATCATATGACACAAACTTGCTTCCCTGTCGTTTAGCTGAGACAGTTGAAGTTAGACTTTAGACTTATACCCTGTTTTACTGTGCTAATGTGTTTTACCCTGTTGAAATGAACCCGCGCAAGTCTATGCATGGGTGAAAGGCATTCAAAATCCTTGGACCCCTTATGTGTGTCCCTAGGAAAAGGAGCTGTTTCTGCTCTGATTTTCTGGCTTAGGGGAGCCAGCATTTTTTTTTCCTATTCGTTAATTTGTTCCCTCTCCAAGGCTGAGAGAATGCCACAGGGCAAGTGCAGGGTCCCTTCTACTGGTCCAGGGGATGCAGCCATCTGGGACCCAGGGAAAAGCAGGAAGGGAGCAGGTAAATGGGTGAGAGGTTTTTCCCAAAGGGGTATTTTTTGTATTGCGGTAGGTTAAACGTAGGTATTTATTGTTTGCCGCCAATTATGGGTTATTTTTTCCTCGTTCTGGAGGGTAGAGCAGAATCTTCACCGTTCAGCCTCCCCTGATGTGGAAAACGCATGCCAAATGCCTCTTCCTGCCTCACTGCCCTATGGCAGTGCTGGAATCAGCTTGCGGGGTGCATTCCTGCTCTCTAGATAAAAATAACAATAACAAAAAATTAGTTCTTCATTTGAAAAGCTTTATTGATTTTGAAAATCTGATAAGTGAAAAATACGTAACTTGCTTAAAGTGTTCAATAAATTGATTTCTAAATTATAATTTACAAAATTAACATTACAGTACATTATGAGTATATTTTAATATTCTTAGTATTTTCAAATTACTAATAATATTATTAATCAACAATAATAAAATATTTAAATATAATTATACTAAAAATAGCATATATAACTCAAAGATAACATGTAACTGAAAGGATAAAATAAATATCATCACAAACTAGTTCTTTGTAAACTAATGCAGGCAAATAAAATCTAAATTTCAAGGTTATATATTTAAGACCATGATGCAATTTTTAAAAATAAAAACCTGAAAGAAAAGGATCAAGTTAAAAATAAAAATTTAGAAAAATGTTGATAAGAGAACAAAAGAAGAGGAAATACAACATACAAGATTTTATAGAAATAAAAGTCATAAAACAGAGTGATAAGTGGCAGGATAGAAAGAACAGGAAATTAAGAATATGATAGCTATAGAAGTTATAAGGAGCCCTGATGCTTGTAGTGATTAAAGTGCTGGGCTGCTAACTGAAAGTTAGGTGGTGTTTGGAACCTACCAGCTGCTCTGCAGAAGAATGGTGTGAAAGTCTGCACCTGTAAAGATTTACAGCCTTGGAAACCCTATGGGGCAGTTCTACTCTGTCTTATAGGGTCACTGTGAGTTGGCTTTGACTCCACAGCAATGGGTTTACAGAATTTATATAATATAATAAATTAGTATATGAGAATATATCATCAACAAAATATGTACACTTCCATTGCCGTGGAGCCTATTCCAACTCATAACGAGCTGTAGGACAGAGTAGAAGTGCTCCTTATGATTTCCAAGGCTGGAAGGAAGGAGCCCTGGTGGCAAAGTGATTAAGTGGTGAGCTGATAACAGAACGGTTGGCAGTTGGAACCCAGCAGGTGCTTTGTGGGAGAAAGATATGGCAGTCAGCTCCTGTAAAGATTTACAACATTGGAATCCCTATGGGGCAGTTCTACTCTGTCCTGTAAGGTCACTATGATTTGGAATCTACTCGATGGCAGTGGTTTAATCTTTAGAGAACCAGATTGCCACATCTTCCTCCTGCCAAATGCCTGGTAGGTTCAACCCCCTATGTTTGGGTTAGCAACCCAGTGCATAACAACTGTGCCACCAGGGCCCCTTCAATAAAATATTGAGAAAAAAAATTTGTATAGAATAAAAATGAGAACACTGGCAACTATTTCCAATCTATCAGAATGCTCATTTCATCTTGTGTGGATCATTATTTAGATTTTGTAGTTTTTTACACCAAAGAATTTCATGCAAAGAATTATAAATCTAAACAAGAACCTGAAGAAAATTCTTAAAACAAATAAGAAAATTTAATATCACAAATAAAAAATAACTTACCAACTAGTAATAATAATCATAATAAAAAGAGCTGACTAAATGGAAGAAGTAAATGATACATTGAAAATGAAATAGAAGGCTTAAAATAAAGAAATAATCTAAAAATATTCAAATTTATTTAAACAAACAACTTTATTAAATTATTAGGGTAAAATGTGAACAATGTTATCAGATGTACACTAACATTGTTTTGATTAAACATGGTAGATCTTTTTAAAAATTGCTAATCATTTGTCTTGACCTTTGATCATTTTCATACCTCTTAAACTAACAGCTTCATATTAGGAATTTCTTTTGTATAAATAATTCTAAATATAAAATGCATCATTTACAGAAATACACTAAACGTAACATACTTTGCACGAGCAATTTGAAATAACTACATGAGAAAATGGAGACAGGAACTAAAAAATATCAATTTGATGAGATAATGTGCATGCATGCAAAGAGTAATGAAAACTAGAGAGTTACAAAGTATATATACACACATATTCACACTTACATATGTGTATATATATTCCATTAAAATAAAACAATTTACAAAATATTTTAATACAACTGACTAAGATTCTTACCACCACATATTTGTATTGCAGGAAATATTTTACAACTTTTCACCATTCCAATAATATTGTTGAATATGACTATGTCCTAAGCATAGTACAAAGTGGTTAGGCGAAAATAAGAAAGAAGCAGACATTTATTCTACCCCAATCAGGACTACAAGTGATTCCTCCAGGACCAAGCTGCCCAGGTAGGAGTTGCACTGGACCATCAAACCCTGCCCTTATCTCATTTTACCAAGATACCTTACCCTCATCTTGCTCCTTTGTGATTGCTGCCCCAAGAAAATTTCAATTCAATATACGGTCAAATCACATAACCCACCTTGACATTCAGTTTTGCAGAAATCATTCCAATGTAACCTGGAAAATCTAGCCAGCCCAGAAATCACCAAATTAAGGAAATTAGCATGCAAGAAAAACAATGTAATTCACTCTACATAATTTATCAACTAAAACACATTTCTGTAAATAGTATCCCTGAGGTTTGTTGTATATTGATCTTTTTGACACGAATTATGGTAAAGTCTTCAAGGTATTATAATATTTTAGGGCATCATTCAGAGTAATTAGTGGCCTGAAACAGCTATTTGAAATCTGAGTGGTTGTTACTGTGAACGAGTCCGCTGTACCCCCAGCCGGCCATATTTTTCAAGCTGCAGAATGAACTACTATATTGAAAAGCATATTCTTCTTCATTAGGTACCTAGACATATACATTATTTTCTATATATAAAATAATTTTTTAATAATTATTTCAATTGAGATATATAGTCTCTCACTTAGAGATATGTTTCATTCTCCTAGGAAATTTTATTTGAAATAAAACATTAAACAAGGAGCTGGGGAACAGGCCTGCAAAATTAAATAGAAGAGTTTCCTGTCATCCCACTTGGGGAAGTATAGATTCACAACAAGTCTGTCTTTCACAAAATTTTAGGTTAAATTATATTATTTTTTGGTCATATATATCAAAGAGTCATACAGATAGAACAACATATGTTATGAATAATCAGTTTATTTAACTTGGCACTTCTACAAGGTGGCAGAAATACAAATTGAAAAGAAATTTAAAATTGTTGAAAACTCTAATATGAAACACATTTTAGAAAACGTTACCACACTATGAGTTTATAAGATTGCTTTTTTTTTTTTTTAATTTTTTTTTCCTCAGACAATATGCCTTCATCTAATTACCATGAAAAATTTTAGTGGAAAAAAGAAATGTTCAAACTCATTTTCTCATCCTTCTATGAGACCTTCAGCTTTTTGATGGAAAGGGGCTGACTGCCTAATCATAATGGAATTCAAATTTTGTTTCTCAGAGGCCTTCTGGGAACACAAGGTCTCTAGTCCATAATAAAGCACATTGAACAAATTGTAGGTGATATTTTATTAGGCTTGGTGGCTGTACTCCTGGAAAAGTAAGTGAACAAATGGTCAAGGCTCAAAATATATTTGTTAAAGTGAAAAAAAAAAAAAAAAGCTGACATTAGCTGACTGTTTCAAAAAAAAACAAGCAACTATTACTTCTGTTTTACCTTAAAATATGCGTACAGATTTAGACTCCACATAATTAGTAATCAGCTAGAATATAGTTTGATATCTTTCCACATAAAATATGCATAAAACACTGAGGAACTATAGAATTTTGGAGATAATATGTATTAAATATTGTAATAATTTTATTCCCAAAATAAGAAAGTTGGCTTGGTCATGCAAGTAAGGGACTTGGATTTCTGCAAGTCCACATATCCAGTACAAATGTTTCAGCCCCTACAAACAATCATTAAGTCAGTCACAGGACAAAACACAGGCATTTTGGAAACAAAATCTCAGAGTTTAACTGAAGAATTGATTACTATATATGGTCAACACTTAACTCAGTTTCAGTCATTGGTGGAAATAGATCCAGAATATCAAGGGGACATTTGTTAAGTTTTGAATAGTGTGAAACTTAGATATTTTTGGCACTTGATTTAAGAACAGGAAAGCAAGCAAACTTGCAAATATAAAATCGATATGACCTTGGAAGGGGCCTGCACAGGTGAGAAATCCTGCAGCTCCTTTCTTTAGCTTCAATGAAAAGCTACCTCTGAATTTAGGTTTGATGCCTTTTAGTGGTGTTGTTATTGTTTTATTATCACTTGATGTTGTGTGAGAAACATATTTTAATTGTATTATACGTCGAAATTGTAAGCCACTTTGGATGGTTAAGAGAACATTAAGACCTAGAACTCTTCCTGTGGCATAAAAAGAGAAGTATGTCCTCAGGGGTCCATACATTGAGGATAAGTGGAGTGTGATGGTGGGACGTAGGATGGGATGACTTACTCTGTCTGAATTGCAGAAGCAGGAAGTTATTATTTGCTCTCTTGGTCCAGAGATTAGCTATTAACTTCCAAGAATTACTTGAAAGTGGTAATAGCATCCACCATTAATTTTTTTATTAAAAATTAAATTAGTTAATACATGCAAACAACTCAGAATATTGTCCAGCATGCAGCAAGCGCTCAACAAATACTAGCCTTAATGATGATTATTATTGATGCTGCTGTTTTTACTGCCTTTTGGATTATTATTTTATATAAACTAAGATAGATTCAAGGATGGAAGCATCACCTCCACTGCTTTGCTCAAATATGGACACAAATTCTTTTAAAAGCTTTCCACATCCTCATGTGATATGATTCTACTAAAGACCCAACAAACAAACAAAAAAATAGGACAAACTACACAGAGAATTACTTAAAATAAATGTTATAAATATAGTCACTCTCTCTGCTCAGGTTCAAAGACCATCACAACCACATGGTTACTGTTTTAAGCTGACCTCCTTCCAGCCAGGGGCAGCCTTCCCACCCACTAGCCAACAAAGGGTAAATGCATGTTTTTCCACCTTCTGAGAAGCACTCTGAGTCTACACACACAGGTGCTTGGGCCCAAGCAGTAACCAAGAGAGAGCCATGAAGTCTTTTTTCGTCCAGATTTAAGCTCTTCAAATTCATACAAACAAGAAAAATAAAATAAAATAAAGTTCTTTTTTTTTTTATCAAGTTTAATGATCAGTAATTTAAAGCAAATTCATCATGAAGAAAACTAACCAGGTGAATCAGGTACGCAAAATTTAGAAGTCATTGATGTCTTTTTCCCTTAAAATCCAGGTCAATTTGAAGTTTGGTATTGAAGAAAACTAAAGCTCAAGACAATAATAAACAAATAGAAAGAGATGTTAAATAAACGAATGAACAAATATGCAAACAAATAAGTAGTATCACTATTCCATTCTAGATTTCTTTGATTAGAAATTACTAATATTTAGCTTTTATGCACCTAAAAATTAAATAGGTAAGTTATTTTGTGTTCTAAACTATGTTTGGTATTTACAAACTTTTGAGTTTTTCTAATCTGTTGACTTTGGAATGGAATTACATCTGGATATAATTTGAAGTTCCCTCATTTCTGATGACTTTGAATATTATTTCACCTGTTCGATAGTGATTTATGTTTCCTTTTCTCTGAAAACATTTACTGATGCCATTTACCCACTTTTTTGTATTTGTATTCATGACTATTTGTAAATGTTCTTTATGTACTCTGTACACAGATACTTTCTTCTTCCAGTTTATGCCTGTTATTTCATTCTCTTTGCAAAGACTGACAATAGTTCTTAATACAAATGCATTTAAATTTCTTAATCTGTACTGTTTGGACTTCTTGGGTTTAAAGATTCATTCTCGTCCCTTTGACCCCGAGATATTTTCCTTAATTTCTCCTAAAAATTTTAATAACTCGTCATTCTATTGAACAACTTTTCATCTGAAATAAAATTTGTGTGTGTGCTTTTGTTCTAATCTAACGCGTATCTTTTAAAATAAATTTTGTAAAGCTTTTGTTTAATGGTTTTGAAAATTCATCTAAGAACATTGTTAAGCTTTCTGTTAAAATTCATCACTTGCATTTAATTTCTATTAGGTTTTCTGTTTAGACTATTGTATAATCTTCAATAATAATATTGTATATCAATTCACAATCCTTATAATTTTTTTCTCTTTTTTTTGGCCAATTAAAATATGAAATATAAATATGAATAGAAATGTTGATAGCAGATATTATTTTCTTGTTTCTCCTATTAAATAGAGGTTTGAATTTTCAACTGTTTAATGACCTGCTTCATCTAAAAAACTCCATCATGTTTTTAAAGAAATAAACTATTAGTCTTATTTTATTTATTTATTTTATGTAGGCCATGTCTTTCTTTACTCTCTGGTTGTTTCTAAGATTTTTTTCTTGTATTCATGTACTGAAGTTTCACTACATTATATCTTGATTCAGATTTATTTTTACTTTGCCTTCTTGGGATATCTTTGCCTTCCCTATTCTAAGGATTCATACGTTTCATTATTTTTAGTTACTAGTTCCCTGAATATTTTTTCCTATACTTTTGAAGGGATAGAATTTCTCCACATTTTTGTGAATATATGTACATCATATTTACAATCAACTTTTTAAAGTGATTTTGTCCTTGAAATAGTTAATATTTTCCTAAATTAAAGGGGAAAACAACACAATACAGAAATAACGAATGCCACATCAGATCGGTTATTTGATGCCATGTCTCATGACTGCCAATGAAACAGATTGTTGCTGATCCATGTCCCCCTGTTTATGTGCTAGTATCCTGTCCTGCGAACTCATTTCAAGGGCTGTGTGCCTGACATTGAAGCAGCTTTCAGTATTTTCCACGGGTTTAAATAGAAGAGGATGTTTTTTCTTGTGTAAAAATAAATCCAAAGAGGTCTTTTTTTGTCCCTTTTATTTTGCTTTTATCTATTGAAATAGCAATAAATATTTATTTGTAGCCTATTTATATTTTCACCTGTCTTTTTTTTTGTTTTCATTCCCCCCCTCCAAATTCTGTGATTTGGGCACTAGCATTTATGACATTATACACAAAAAGAAAGAGCAAGGAGAAAAAAATTCTATTGATAGTTTCAGAGAAGAAACAAAAGTAGGAGAAACAAGCTTTGAATCTGGACCATGACCATACATGGGAGGGAAGACAGAGGTAAAACTTTTATTCACCACCTTCACTGGGTGGCACTTGAAGTATTTCAGGATTTGTGTCAGGATTAAATTCTATTTTTATACTTTACACAAGCTCTTAAGGTTGATATCACCTTTGACATTTTACAGATGATAAAATTGACACGAGGAGATTTTAAGTAGTTTCCCCTAAATGTCCAGCTAAGGTTTATACACACACACAGACATACACACATATATATATAACCTTTTAAAATTCATACCCTGTAAACCAAACCCATTGCCAATGAGTTGATTCCAACTGACACTTACCCTATATTATCTCTCAAATATTTGGAACTGATGAATCTAAAGGATGGCTCACTTTTTAATGACATAGAACAGAAAGAGAGAGAGAAAGGAAAGAAGTAAAGAAGGAAGGAAGGGAAGGAAGGATAAAGAAAGAATGAACAAAGGAAGAAACAAAGGGAGGAAGAGACCAAAGTTATTAAAACAGATATTCTCTGTACATGGTAGAAGATCAACAATATATATAAAACGAATTTTTATTCCCAAATGAAATTGTTTTGGTATTTAAATTTTATTCATTTTAACAAATTCTTGTATTTCTCTTTTCTCACATATCCTGGCTCTAACATATTTGTATTCAACAGTGAGTTATTCTGAAACAACTCAATTCTAATGAATGATAGAAGAAGACATACATACACCACCACAGAGAAATGGTTTCTTAGAGCCTCTGAATGAACTGCAATTAATATATCGCTCCCAAATCAAAAGTACCTGTTCTTAGGAGATTTTGCTTACAAAGAAACACACGTATTGTCTCCTAAGGAAGTCAGGGCATAGATATTATGTAAAGGAAGATCCTCTTATGGCTTTCAGGTTTAAAATAAATTACATATCACCATGACATGTATTGCCTTACATCGTTGTTGCTAGTTCCCTCAAGTCGATTCCAGCTCATAGGGGCACTAGGTACAATAGAATCAAACACTGCCAGGTCTGGTTCTTCAGTCTTCCTTATTCATTGTCCAGCTTTCACATGCATATGCAGTGGTTTGGATCAGGCACATCTTAGTCTTCAAAGTGACATCTTTGTTTTTCAACACTTTAAAAATTTCTTTTGCAGCAGATTTGCCCAATGCAATGCATGGCTTGATTTTTTGACTGATGTTTCCATGGTGTTGATTGTGGTGTTAACTCTTCTCTGAAAGTTTGGTAGAACTCTGCAGTGAAGCCTTCCCGGCCAGAGCTTTTTTTTTCGTTGGGAGTTTTTTTTTTTTTTTTTTACTTACCTTTTCAATCTCCTCTTTTGTTATGGGTCTCTTTAGTTGTTCTACCCCTGTTTGTGTTACTTGATGTAGAGTAGTGTATTTCTAGGAAATCATCCATTTCTTCTAGGTTTTCAAATTTGTTAGAGTACCGTTTTTCATAGTAATCTGATATGATTCTTTTAATTTCAGTTAGGTCTGTTGTAATATCACCCATCTCATTTCTTATTCGGGTTATTTGCTTCCTCTCCTGTTTTTCTTTTGTGAGTTTGGCCAATGGTTTATCAATTTGTTAATTTTTTCACTGAGCCGGCTTTTGGTCTTGTTAACCCTTTCAATTGTTTTTCTGTTTTCTAGTTCATTTTGTTCTGATCCAATTTTCATTATTTCCTTTCTTCTAGTGCCTCAGGGTTTCCTTTGTTGCTCTCTTTCCATTTGTTCAAGTTGTATGGATAATTCTTTGATTTTGGCCTTTTCTTTTTGTATGTGTGCATTTATTGATATAAATTGACCTCAAAACTGCTATCACTGTGTCCCAAAAGGTTCTGATAGGAAGTGTCTTCAATCTCATAGGATTCTATGAATTTCTTTATTCCATTCTTAATGTCTTCTATAACCCAGTCATTTTTGAGCAGGGTATTGTTCAGTTTCCAAGTGTTTGATTTCTTTGCCCTGCTTTTTTTTGTTAATGATTTCTACTTTTATGGCCTTATGGTCAGAGAAGATGCTTTGTAATATTTTGTTGTTTTGGATTCTGCTAAGGCTTGCTTTATGACCTAATATGAGGTCTCTTCTGGAGAATGTTCTATGTGCACTAGAAAAGAAAATATACTTGGCTGCTGTTGGGTGGATTGCTCTGTATATGTTCATAAGGCAAGTTGGTTGATGGTGACATTTAGATCTTCCGTGTCTTTATTGAGCTTCTTTCTGGATGTCCTTTCCTTCACCTAAAGTGGTGTGTTGAAGTCTCCTACTACACTTGTAGAGCTGTCTATCTTACTTTTCAATGCTGTTAGGGTTTGTTTTATGTATCTTGCAGCCCTGTCATTGGGTGCATAAATATTTAATATGGTTATATCCTCCTGGTATATTGTCCCTTTGATTATTATACAGTGTCCTTTCTTATCCTTTGTGGTGGATTTAACCTTAAAGTCTATTTTGTCAGGAATTAATATTGCCACTTCTGCTTTTTTTAAATTTTTTTTGCTTGATTAATTTTTTTCCACCCTTTGAGTTTTAGTTTGTGTCTCTAAGTCTAAGGTGTGTCTCTTGCAGGCAGCATATAGATGGATGGTGTTTTTTAATCCATTCTGCCGCTCTCTGTCTCTTTATTGGTGCATTTAGTCCATTTACATTCAGCGTAATTATGGATAGGTATTAATTTAGTGCTGTCATTTCGATGTCTTTATTTGTGTTGTTGAAAGTTTCCTTTTCAGTTAATCATTTGTGCTGAGTAGTTTATTTTTTTATATTGTCTTTTCCTCTTATTCATTGTTGTTGATTTTGTTTCTACCGAGTCTCTATTTTTTCTTGTATTTTATTTTGATGAGTAGGATAGTTAGTCTCCTTTGTGGTTACCTTAATATTTACCCCTATATTTCTAAGTTTAAACCTAATTTTTACTTCTTTATATCGGCTTGTCTTCCTCTCCACATGGAAGATCTTTGATTACATTTCTTTGTCCTTCTTTATTATTTTAATGTTGTCTTGTTTATGTAATAACGTCACCGTTTCCCTGTTTTGAGCATTTTTTTATCTTGATATTTTTCTGGTTTCCCTGTCTGTGTTAACATCTGATTCTTCTGTCTAGTATTCTGGTCTTGGGTTGTTACCTGATATTATTGTTTGTCTAACCAAAGAACTCTTTTTAGTATTTCCTGTAATTTTGGTTTGGTTTTTATGAATTCCCTGAACTTCTGTTTATCTGGAAATCTAATTTCACCTTCACATTTGAGAGACAGTTTTGCTGGATATATGATTCTTGGCGGGCAATTTTTTTCCTTCAATACTTTATATAAGTTATCCCATTGCCCTCTTGCCTGCATGGTGCCTGCCAAGTAGTCGAGCTCATTCTTATTGGCTCTCCTTTGTATGTGACTTTTCGTTTATCCCTAGCTGCTCTTAAAATTCTCTCTTTATCTTTCGCATTGGCAAGTATGATTATAATATGTCTTGGTGACTTTCTTTTAATATCTACCTTATGTGGAGCTCGATGAGCATCTTGAATAGATATCTTCTCATCTTTCATGATATCAAAGAAGCTTTTTGCCAACAAATCTTTGACAATTCTCTCTGTAATTTCTGTTATCCCTCCCTGCTCTGGTACTGCAATCACTCGTAGGTTATTTCTCTTTATATAAACCCACATGATTCTTAAATTTTCTTCATTTTTTAAATTCTTTTACCTGATTTTTCTTCAAATATAATAGTGTCAAATGCTTCATCTTCAAGGTCACTAATTCTGCCTTCCACTTGCTTGATTCTGCTCCTCTGACTTTCTATTGAGTTGTCTAATTCTGTAATTTTATTGTTAATCTTCTGAATTTTTGATTGCTGTCTCTGTATGGATTCTTGCATCTTATTAAATTTTTCCATATGTTCTTGAATAACATATTTAATTTCTTTAACTGTTTTATCTGGGTGTTCCTTGGCTTGTTCTGCATATTGCCTGATCTCCTTTTTGATGTCTTGAACTGTTCTGTATACTAATCTTTTGTATTCTGCGTCCGGTAATTCCAGGAGAGCAGCTTCATCCAGAAGATCCTTTGATTCTCTGTGTTGAGAGCTTTTGAAGTGATCGTGGTCTGTTTCCTTATGTGGTTTGATATTGACTGATGTCTCTGAGCCATCTATAAGTTATTATATTATTTTGTTTGGTTACCGTATCCTAGTTTCTTGCTTTGTTTTGTTTTGACTTGCCCAAATGGTTGCTTGAGTGAGTTTTAGCTTGATTATTTTCACCCTTGGAGTTCTGGTGTCCTGTCACCAGATGGCTAGTGCTGTTATCAGGTATATGAGCTCATGAGTCCATTCACTTTTCTTGTGTGGATTCAGATCTGGTGTCCAGGTAGCTGATTATCAAGTGGATGATGCAGTCTCTGTTGTACAGTCTTAGAGGTCCAGGGGTGTTTGGTGCATGTACCGCTATCTGATTGCAGCAGGGTTCATGCTCTGAACAAGGCAGGGAGCTGAGAACCACCCCCCGAGTGTCTCTGAGGAAAGCGTGTCCCTGTTCCCTAGAGCATACAAGTGAATAGGCTCTGCAGGCAGACTATGGGCACCCAAAGGTTTTGGTTGTACGGGCTGGGAGGTACCAGTTATTCTCGGACCCCTGTCATGGGTGGCTGGGTGACCTGAATGGAGCCACCAGTCCTTAGGCCCCTGATATGGGTAGGTGAGGACCCTATTTAATAGACAAAGTGGTATCAAATATCAATACCCAGCTCTCCACCACACAGCTGAAATGGTTGCAGTCAGCCAGCAAGGGGCTATTCTCCTGAAATAGGCCCACAGAAGTCA
Organism: Loxodonta africana; assembly: GCF_030014295.1. Lineage (NCBI taxonomy): Eukaryota > Metazoa > Chordata > Mammalia > Proboscidea > Elephantidae > Loxodonta > Loxodonta africana. The sequence goes on along the minus strand of NW_026975264.1, from coordinate 74,809 downwards.
ATGCAGTGGGGGAAGGTATTCAAAGTCCACAGACCATTTATGCCTGGACAGGAGACGCTTCTGTCCTGAGCTCCTCCAGTTAGTGGAGCTGGCCAATTACCTTTTCCCCCTGATGTGAATTTATTCCCTCTTTTCCAAGGCTGGGAGCATGGCTCAGGGTATTCAAATGGGCCTATCTCAGGCCTAGGGAAATCAATGGGCACTGAAGCCAGCTTACGGGTGGGTGGCACGACAAAATATATTCAAGTACTTAGCTTTTGCTGAGAGAGGCGTTTTGCTCTGGTTCCGGAAGCATGAGTAGGCTGTGTAGCTGGCTACTTCTCCCCGAGAAAACTGCAGCCAAACACTGCTACCAGTCTGCTGCCTCCGATCCCGGGAATAGTGCCTGAGTGATCCCAGCAATTCAGGTCCAGCAACTTGTCTCTGCTTCTGAACCACCTCTCTCTTCCCCTGCTCAGTCCATTTTCTACCTTTTCTTTGTTGTTCAGGGCTCCTAGCTTGCCATAAATATAATCATTTCACTTGATTTTTCAGGTCTTTGTTGTAAGAGGGATCGCTGCAAGCATCTGGCTATTCTGCCATCTTGGCCCTGCCTCCTCCATGTTCTCTGTTCTGTATCCTGGTTTCTTGCTTTGTCCTCTGATATCATTTAAAGGAACTATGTGCCTGACAGGGAAGCATTCTCAGTCATTGTTTCAAGCTCGTAAGGTATAAAGGGAAGCTGGTGTTCTTCCTCATGTAAAAATAAACCCAAATAAGTTATTTTTGTTCTTTTTCTATGTTTTTTATCCACTAAAATAACAAAAAGTGATATAAATATAACCCATTTACAAAGTGTTTCCACCTGTCTTGCTTTCTAAAATTCCTCTAAAACCTTGTGATTTGAGCATCAGCAATAATGGCATTATATATAGGAGGAAAGAACAAGCATTATGATGATGGTTTCTTAGGGAAGGAAAAACAAGACTTTAACATGGACCACATCTGTACATGGAAGGAAGATAGAGGTGTAAACCTGTATTAACTGTCTCCAGATAGTGGCCTTCCTTACTCACCTGCAAGGCTTGGAAACCAGCAAAATAGGATGATTTTTTATGCATTAACTCCTTAAAGTCAACCTTAGTTCCACAGAAGTGACAAATCATGCCTAATTCTGCATGTCTGTATAAGAAATATTTTTAATTACTATCTCATATCTAGAACCGTTGTAAATTGGCTTTATAGAGTCAGAATCAGATGGCCCAGAGGAGTGTCTTCTGACTGCTAGACAATACACAGTATCCCTGTATGTAATTCTACATATGATTCTTCATTGCATCAAAGGTTTCCAGAACTAATTTAACTAAAGAGACAGAGTATATAACAGTTTATATTAGTTAGGTGTTTTTCCCAGCCCAAAAATTGAACTAAAGAGACAGAGAGTATATTAAAAAAAAAAAAAAAAAAAAAACCATTGCCATCCAGTCGATTCCTACTCATAGTGACCCTATAGGACAGAGTATATAACTGTTTATATTGGATATCTTAGGAAGTAATAATCTTATGTAATGTTTAAATAAATTATACATATTTATTTAGAAGGGAATAGAGTTTAAGAATCATAAATTTGTTAAAGTATAAAAGATCATAAATACCCAGTATTTGTGTGTTTCTAAACCATATACCTTCATGAAATTCCACAATGGTCAATCATAGGCATTAATCATAGATGAAGTAAGTAAACGGATACTTCTGATAGATAGGAATGGATTACGAGTGTGTAGCCTTCAAATATTAGTTTGAAACAGGGGTGAGTTTATCTGCTTCACTGCAAAATTACACAGAGTTTGAGTCAAAACTGAATCAAATTCTTGTTCTGCTACTTACTAGTTATGGAAACATGGGGTAGTGAATTTAACTTTTTAAGCCAGTAGTTTATATATGCAGCAGATATTTTTTTAAAAAAAGAACAAAATGTAGATTATCACAAGTTGTATATAAGATAATACCTAGTGATTACTTAGTGTGAGCCTGAGTATAAGAAATCATTGAACAGTAACTGCAACCTTTATTCTCTTCATCATCACCACCATCATCACCATCAACAAAATTGTCATCATTTTCATTCAAATATTGTCATCCACTACATTTGTATAGTATTTTTTTTTCAAATTGTGTACATTCACTACTCTGTTTCTCACAAAAGCTCTGTCAAATTGTTAATGAAGGTGGAATTATTACCTCAGTGGAACTTGATAATTTATAAAGGAGGTAAAATATAAATAAATAAAATGCATAGTTAAAATCATAAGGCATCACAATTAGGCATAATTTGTATTTAAAAACAAAACCTGAATAACCATAGCACACCTTCTAATCCTATGATCCCTGAATTATTTCCAGATGTTGTCCTTGAGATGTAGAAAATATTTTATTTTCCAATACCAAAAAACCAAACCCATTGCTGTTGAGTCCATTCCAACTCATAGTGTGACCCTATAGGACAGAGTAGAACTGCCCCATAGAGTTTCCAAGGAGCACCTGGTGGATTCAAACTGCCAACCTTTTGGTTAGGAGCCATAGCACTTAACCACTATGCCACCAGGGCTTCCTGTTTTCCAATAGGTAAGTAATTTTAGACATTCTTATTTTATCTTTATTATAATTTCCATTTTATATTTGCATATAAAATCTAGACAAGTAATTTCCAGATATTTAATTGCAAAGAATGAGTCATATAAGGCAGAACAGCAAGTAAGACACAGCACTAACCACTCTTCACTCATGGGCAAATAGAAAATGTAGGAAATAGGAAATGCTGCATTCACAATTGCTATGGAGAGCTTGGGCTCTTAAGAGCTAGCTTTATTAGTCTTGTTTCACTTGGGCCCATCAAAAGCTAACTCTAGTATGAATTTGTACTTTCATTTCCAGTGGCTCTCATCTCCTATCTAAAACAGATAACGTATTTACAAATAGGATCCAAAACAATTTTTGTTGTCTGTATTTCATGCTGTAGGATTTTTGGTGAACAGTGTTATAAAAAATGCAGAGGCTAATTCTGAACTTGACCAACTCTTACATAAATTATGTCACTCAATTCCTAAACCTGTCACTGTAAATCCAGAATGATTTTAGTTTAGACATTAATCCACACTACCAAAAGAATTAATATAATGGAATCGACACCTATGTGATCTCATCACTTACTAGCATGAAAACACCTGTACTTACAGAAAATATAATTCATGTTACTAGCTCCATATGAAAGAATTCTAAACTTGGCTTCGCTCTTTACCCGTATCCAAAAGGTTCCATCACAGGCACTACCACAATGCATCTTCCCCTCATTAACAAATTCAATTTCTCCTTCAAGCCTCTCTTTAGTTTGTTTTATAAATTTATTTGAACAGCTACAGACAAATATTCTTACATTTGAGGTTCATTTTAGGTGATGTGAACATTTACTATCTATTTTGTCACACAGAAACATAATTACTTTGGAAGTGACCATATTTTCATAAATATGATGTTTTTGAGGGAATTCCTGAGTTTATTCATCATAAATTCAAGAACAAGTTTCACAGATAATACCAACCATTTAGTGTATATTCTATTTCACTGTTTTACCTTCAGTTCACACTGCTGTTTTTATTGTTATGTGCTGCTGAGTCGATTGTCTCTCATACCAACCCTGTAGGACAGGGTAGAACTGTGCTAGAGGGTTTCCAAGGCTGTAATCTTTACACAGGCAGATTGCCACTATGCTTCCCATTGCCACATTGTGGTAATCAATGTCATAAAACAATATGTGTACTAATTGTTTCATGAGAAGCTAGTTCGTTCTGTAAACCTTCATCTAAATTACAATTCAAAAGAAAGAAGAAAAAAAAAAAAGGACAGATTTCAGTATCAGCAGTATTCTCTTCTGGACTGCAATGCCTCTTCACCTAGCATATACACCTAAGCTAATACATTTTTTTTTTCCTGAAAATAATGGGGGGACCCATTCAGGCACAGGCTGAGCTGGTATATCGATTTAAAATACTGGTGCAGAGAAGTTGACTCCCCACTCCTACCCCCAAAAAACATATCAATAGAATTATGAGTCTATTGACTGAAGAATAAGAAAATGTATAAGGTAAATTGTCTTATATAAGGGTAACGTGGCTACTTGGGATGCAAAATTTGAGTCTGTGCTGGGGACTTATTTGGGAATGGCTGAGATAGCATAACCCATAACTTCCATTAATCCTCTTATAAAGTATGCTCTCCTTCTTCTCTAACTCAGCATCTCTCCAGCCCTGATTACTGACCTTGTTTATAAATCACTTTCCTAGGATTCATCCAGATAAATTCAGGTCCCCCCTTCTGGAAAACATAAACTTGTCATATTTCTTCTGGAAAACATAAACTTGTCATATTTCCTCTATAGTTGTGTAAGACTTTCTAATCCCTATATCTGCCTTTTCCCCTGAAATTGGGGGAAAAAATTGGGACAGTACACACCTATTAACAGAGAATTAATGGAGAAAATATTATTTTTAAATAAATAAATCATTTATTTTTCTGTTGTCATATTGAGAGATAAATTATATATAGTAGAATTGTTATATGAATGATATCATTTTAGAAAGTTTTCATTTTCTTTTCTACATATTAATAAAAGCTTCTTATTTCTCAAATTGAGTTGACTGTATATGCCTTTTATATTGATGGAAAAAAAAATCACCTCAGGAAAAAAGAAACATGCCTTAGTAATGTAAAATTATTTTGTCAAACTTCTAGTTTTTAAAATCTTCTAATATAACCTTAGACCTTGTCCATTCACTGCAGAATAGACACTTTCAGCTTGAAGATTGATGCAGAAATCTTGTCTACATTTTCACAGAGAGAACATTCTCTGAGTAACTCTTCTCAGGGCCCTCATTACCTCTTTGTTCCTCAGGCTGTAGATGACAGGGTTGAACATGGGTGTGAGAATGGTGTAGAAAATAGCCAGAACCTTGTCTACTGTTGGAGATCGGAAGGATCTTGGGTGTAGATAATTGTAAACAAAGGGTGCATAGTACAAAGTCACCACAGTGAGGTGGGTACTGCAGGTTGAATAGGCCTTCTTCTTCCCTTCTGATGAGGGCATGCAGTAGATGGCAAGGAGAACCCGTCCATAGGAATAGGTAATGCCAATGAAAGGAAACACAAGGAATAAGGCGCTGCACACAAACACTATGTAGTCATAGACCCAGGTGTCCATGTGTGTCAGAGCCAATATGGCTGTGAAATCACAGAAAAAATGATCGATGGTCTTGGACTGGTAATAGGGTATATGGAGTGCATATGCGGTGTGGGCACACGCATTGATAGAGCTCATTATCCAAGATCCTATAGTCATTAGCGCACACACACTTTTGGTCATACGAACAGGATAGTGAAGAGGAAAGCAAATGGCCACATAGCGGTCATAGGCCATAGATGCCAAGAGAAGTGTTTCTGCACCTGCCAAAGTCAAAAAGAAGAAACTCTGAACTCCACATCCAATGAAGGAGATTGACTTGCTTCCAAACAAGAAATTGTAAACCATCTTGGGGACAATATTGGAGATGTAATTCAGGTCCATGAGAGAGAGCTGACTAAGCAGGAAATACATGGGTGTGTGGAGATGGGTGTCCAGTAGGATGAGGATAATCATGGATATGTTACCAATTAAAGCCATTAGGACAATGAGAATGATGAGAATGAAGAGGAAAAGGCCAATTCTTGATGGTGGGAACAGTCCTAATAAAATGAAATCAGTTGATGTTTCACTATAATTCTCCATTGAATATTCATTGGTTTTCCCTAAAGTAAGAAACAAGAGTGTGGAAGGTAAATAAAGAACAGTGAACTACTTATTTATTTTTTCATAATATCTGTGATTGATCCAACAATGTATTTTTCAGGAAATTATACAGTTGCTTAAATGAATGGGCAATTTTACCTTTTTTTAAACAAGAAACACCATTCCATTACACAAAGATAAAATGTAAGACATCATGCATTTACATCCAAAATCTGTTGTAGAAGATCAATGAAAAAATAAATAAAAATATGCTATACTTATTTTAATAGGATAAGAACGATTAAAGAAAAAAAAAAACCCATTGCTGTTAAGTCAATTCTGACTTATAGCAACACCTTAGGACAGAGTAGAACGGCCCCATGGGATCTCCAAGGAGCACCGGGTGGATTCGAACTGCTACTTTTTAGTTAGTAGCCAAACTCTTAGCCACTACTCCACCAGGATTTCCATAAGGATAATAGTTCTTAGCAAATTCACTTATCAGTAAGAAAATACTTAAATATAAGCAGTGTGTTAAAAAGTTGAAAATATGTTGAAATGAATAAGTGATTGAATTGCTATATGAATGAATTTAGTGACATAAAGATTATTTTCCATTTTGAGGTTTATAATCTTTGCTTATCCCCAAGACATACATTAATTACTGCAACTATTTCTTTTTCTTTTGTTTAAGAAGCTGGACTTACTGCTTTAAGTCACTATCCCCAACATGACTCTCTAAATGTTACCTATCAGTATTTGGCTTTGGCTCAGAAATACGTAAGTTTCTATTTTATAATATTATCAAGTACAAAGTTATAATCTTGATTTTTAAATTCCTCTAAGAAAGGTTCTTTTCAATCCCTTGCTCAATAGCTAAGTAGTCAGTACAGGATAGATTCTTCACTGGACTTTCTATTATCTATGACTCTGTTTAAAAAAAAAAAAACGGTTGCCATCGAGACAATTCTGACTTATAGCAACCCTACAGGACAAAGTAGAACTGCCCCATGGGGTTTCCAAGAAGTGGCTGGTGGATTCAAACTGCTGACAGACCTTTTGGTTACCAGCCTCAGCACTTAACCACTGTGCGAGTAGGGCTCCATTACTCTGTTTAGACATTCCCAAATATGAAAGTAAACTATTTAAATGTTGTAAGGCCCTTTTCCTGCTTCTCCTTCTCTCTCTGATTTTGTTTAAAAAAATCTTAACATTTAGAGAGGCGGGGCCAAGGTGGCAGAGTAGTCAGAAGGTTATGGTGGTCCCTCTTACAAGAAAGACCCGAAAAAACAAATGAATCCATTATATAAAGACAAGCTAGGAGCCCTGAACATCAAAGGCACAGTTAAGATATCGGACTGAGCTCAGGGGGAGGGAGAGGCAGTTCATAAGCAGCAAGTAGTTTCCAGACCTGACTTAGCAGGAATTGACGCCCCTCAGTCATGGCCTCCTGGTGCAACTGTGGTAGGACTGGCAGTAGCTTACAGGACATGGTTACCTCAGTGAAAGAGAGCAAGTGACCCAGGCCTGATCCCCTGGCGCAACCATGGCAGGGGTGGCAGTAGCATTTGGGACCTTGACTACTTAGCCACAGAGAGCCAGCTGCACAGAGTCTACTCATGCCTCCAGAATCAGCAAATAATGGCGCTCCTGGCAAAAAATAAGTGCTTGCATGTAATTTACCACACGGATCAAATAGCTCCCGTTTTGAAAGAAGTCTCTCCCATTTATCTGATCTCTCCTCTCTCTGCCCCAGGCCCCAAGCTGGCTTCAGTGACAGTCGATTTCCCTGGGCCTGAGATAGGTCCTGCCGAGTATGCTAAGCCATTCTTCCAGACTTGGGGAAGGAACAAAATAACAAATAGGAAAAAATAACCTGCTGGTTCCCTTAAGCTGGGAACTCAGAGCAGAAACAGCTCCTGTTCAGGCACAATCAGTCCCCGAACTTTGAATGCCTTTTACCACTGCATGGAACCATGTGGCCCCATTTCAGCAGCTAGGCACTTGTTGTCACTGTGCAAGGGTGTATGTGCCTGAGGTCTGACTTTACCTGTTGCAGCTGTGTGGTGGAGAGGAGGGTTTTTGACATTTGACACAGCTCTGCTTATTAAGTAGGGTCCTCATCTACCCACATCAGGGACCTGAGGGCTGGTGGTTCCTCCCGTGCCATCTCTTCACCCACGACAGGGGTCCTAGGATAAGTGATGCCTCCCAGCCCTTACAGTTAACAGCATTGGGAGCCTATGGTCCTGCTGCAGAGCCCACCCACCTGTGAGCTCTAGAGAACAGGGATGCACCTTCCTCACAGACACTTGGATGGGACTATGCATGCACCAATCACCACTGCTTCTCTAAGACCATAGATGAGCAAACACTTCGTGACCGACTACTTGGACACACCTGAGCCGAATCCATACAAGAAAAATGAATGGACTCCTAATAACAGCTCTAGCCATATGGTGACAGGATGTTAGAGCTTCGAAGGTGCAAATAATCAAACTAGCTCACATGAGCAATTTATTTGGGCACATCAAAACTAAACAAAGCAAGAAACTAGGACACTGTTAGCAAACCTAAAATATTTAATACAATAACTTATAGATGGCTCAGAGACACCAGTCAATATCAAATCACATAAAGAAGCAGATCACGATTGCTTCAACTAGCTCCCAAAACAAAGATTTAAGGAATCTTCTGGATGAAGATGTATTCCTGGAATTAACTAGAGGTAGAATACAAAAAAATTTATATACAGAACTCTTCTAGAGATCAGAAAGGAGATGAGGTAAAACACAGAACAAGCCAAAGAACACAGAGTAAAACAGTCAAGGAAATTAAGAAGGTTATACAAGAGCATAATGACAATTTTAATAGGCTGCAAGAATCCATAGAGAGACAGCAATCAAAAATTCAGAAGATTAACAGAAAAATTTCAGAATTAGACACTACTGCAAGAAACCAAAATAGACCTATATAAGTAGAAAAACATACCTTGGTCTTGGATAGGAAGACTCAAAATTGTAAAAATATCTATTCCCCCCAAAATGATCTATAAATACAATGGAATCCTGATCCAAATACCAATGACATTTTTTAAATGATATGGAGAAAGAAATCACCAACTTCATATGGAAGGGAAAGAGGCTCCAGATAAGTAAAGCATTACTGAAAAAGAATAACAAAGTGGGAGGGCTCACACTACCTGATTTTAGAACATATAATACCACCACAGTAGTCAAAACAGCCTGATACTGGTATAACAGATATATAGAACAATGGAACAGATTGAGAATCCAAACATAAATCCATCCACATATGAGCAGTTGATATTTGACAAAGGCCCAAAGTCTGTTAAATGGGGGAAAGACTGCCTCTTTAACAAATGGTGCTGGGATAACTTGATATCTATCTCCAAAAAAAATGAAACAAGACCCATACCTCACACCATGTACAAAAACTAACTCAAACTGCATCAAAGGCCTAAATATAAAATCATTAAGATCATGCAAAACATTAGTAAAAATGCACAAACACCAGAAGACAAGGTAGATAACTAGGAGCTCCTAAAAATCAAAGACCTATGCTCATCCTAAGACTTCACCAAGAGTAACAAGATTACCTACAGAGTTGAAAAAAGTTTTCAGCTACCATAATTCCAATCAGGGTCTGATATCTAAAATCTACATGATACTGCAAAAACTCAACAAAAAAAGACAAAAAACCCAATTAAAAAAATGGGCATACGAGGTATGAACAGGCACTTCACCATAGAAAACATTCAGGCAGCTAACAGATACATGAGGAAATGCTCACGATCATTAGCCATTAAACCCATTGCCGTTGAGTCGATTCCGACTCATAGCAACCCTATAGGTCAAAGTAGAACTGCCCCATAGAGTTTCCAAGGAGCACCTGGTGGACATGAACTGCCAACCTTTTGGTTAGCAGCTGTAGCACTTAACCACTATGCCACCATTAGAGAAATGCAAATCAAAACTACAACGAGATGCAATCTCATCCCAAGAAGGCTGGAACTAATCCAAAAAACACTAAATAATAAATGTTGGAGAGGTTGTGGAGAGACTGGTGGGAATGTGCAATGATACAACTTTGGAAATCGATTCGGTGCTTCCTTAAAAAGCTAGAAAAATAACTACCATAAAAAAATAATTAAAAAATTATTAGAAAAATAAAAAATTATTAAAAAATAATTTAAAAAATAAAAAATTATTTTTATTTTTTATTTAGTTATATTTCTAGATTTTTAAGGAAGCACCGAATCGATTTCCAAAGTTGTATCATTTCACATTCCCATCAGTCTCTCCACAACCTCTTCAACATTTATTATTTAGTGTTTTTTGCCTTCCAGCAATTCTACTTGGAATGTATCCTAGAGAAATAAGAGCCTTCACATAAATACATATATGCACACCAGTGTTCTTTGCAGCACTGTTTACAATAGAAAAAAGATGGAGGCAACCAAAGTGCTCATCAATAGTTCAATGGATAAATTATGGTGTATTCACATAATGGAATACTAAGTGACAATTATGAACAACGATGAATCAGTGAAACATCTCATAGTGTGCAGGAATCTGGAAGGCACTGTGCTGAGTGAAATTAGTCAGTTGCAAATATTGTATGAGACCACTATTATAAGAACTCAAGAAAAGATTTAAACACAGAAGAAAATATTCTTTGATGGTTATGAAGGTGGGAATAGAGGGAGAGAGAGGGGTATTCACTAATTAGATAGTGGACAAGAACTATTTTAGGTGAAGGGAAAGACAGCACACAATACAGGAGAGGTCAGCACAACTGGACTAAACTAAAAGCGGAGAAGTTTCCAGGATACAACTGAATGCTTCGAAGGCCAGAGAAGCAGGGACAAGGGTTTGGGGACCATGCTTTCAGGGGATATTTACATCAACTGGCATAACAAAAGATATTAAGAAAACATTCTGCATCCCACTTTGGCAAATGACATCTGAGGTCTTAAAGGCTAATGTCTTAGTTGTCTAGTAACAGAAATACCACAAGTGGACAGCTTTAACAAAGAGAAGTTAATTTTCTCACAGTAAAGTAAGCTAAAAGTCCAAATTCAGGATGTCAGCTCCAGGGGAAGTCATTCTCTCACTGTAGGCCTTCTCATCAATCTTCCCCCAGACTAGGAACTTCTCTGCACAGGGACCCCAAGTCCAAAGGACGCGCTCTGCTCAGGTGCTGCGTTTTTGGTGGTATGAGGTCCCCCTATCTTTCTGCTTGTTTCTTTCTTTTATATCCCAAGAGACTGCCTCAAGACACAATCCAATCTTGTAGATTCAGTCCTGCCTCACTAACACAACTGCCACCCATCCTCCCTCATTAACATCATAGAGGCAGGATTTACAATATATAGGAAAATCATACAATACCAGGAATCATGGCCCAGCCAAATTGACACACACATTTTTGGGGAGACATAATTCAATCCATGACAGCGAGCAAGTGGTCATCTAAGATGCACTGATTGGTTTCAAACCACCGGGAGCAAAGGTGAAGGAAGAACACCAAAGACATGAGGTAAAGATGAGCCCATGAGACAGAAATGGCCACATAAATCAGATACTACATCAGACTGAGACCTGAAGAACTAGATGCTGCCTAGTTACAACCAATGATTGCCCTGACAGGGAACACAACAGAGAATCCCTGATGGAGAAGGAGAGCTGTGGAACACAGATCTCAAATTCTCGTAAAAAGATCAGACTTAATGGTCTGACTGAGACTGGAGGGACCCCTGAGGTCAGAGTTCCCAGAACCTTTGTTACCCCAAGACAGGAACCATTCCTGAAGCCAACTTTTTAGACAGGGATTGGACTGGGCTATAAGACAGAAGATGATACTGGTGAGGAGTGAGCTTCTTAGCTCAGGTAGACACATGAGGCTATGTGGGCACCTCCTGTCTGGAGTTGAGATGGGAAGGCAGAGGGGGACAGAAGCTGGTTGAATGGACATGAGGTGTACAGGGTGGAGAGAAGCAGTGTGCTGTCTCATTAGGGGAAGAGCAGCTAGGAGTACATAACAAGGCGTGTATAAGTTTTTGTATGAGAAACTGACTTGGATTGTAAACTCTCACTTAAAGCACAATAAACTAAAAAAAAAAAACAGACATTCAAAGATTCAGGATTTACAACACATCCTAAGTAGAAGAAATAAAAACAAAAATATGGGGAAAAAAAAAGAAACCTTACATTTAAAGCTTCTGCCAATCAAAGGTAAAAGTGACAGTGTGATCACAAATAAATAAATATATATATACACCGTCTCTTTCTTAAAACACAAAGTCATGGCAATAGAATAAAAATGTTGTTAGCTGTCATCTCAAGAGAAGAAAAAAAACAGAAAGGGAAGAAATGCCAAATGAAAGATTTCAGCACATTTTTGATGGTCAGATTTCAATGGAAAGTGATTATTTAATCCACCTCTCAAGAAGGTCATAGAAATATTAGATGGCACATTGGACCTGGTACTTGATCCCAATGAAGCAACTCTTTAGTTATACAAATTATACTTTTCTTGTGTTCTTAATGGATATGACTTTACTAAAGTCAAAGATTTTCCTAACTAGGATTCTACAGTATTCACAAAATGCTGTTACAATGTTTGAAGAGCAAAAAGCGTACTAAATGTGTAAACAAACTCCCATTATTTTATCTGTGTCCCTTTTAGTCTGCATGTTGCCACTGACATAACAATAACTTACCTATTTATAGTACATTTACAAAACATTTTTCCTGTATTGATTATTTTCAATCTCTGTAAAAACTTTGCAAAAATGAAACCAAACTCGTTGCCATCGAGTTCGTTCTGATTCATAGCAACTTTCAAAAGCAAAGATGTCACTTTGAGAACTAAAGTGCACCTGACCCAAACCATGGTATTTTCAATTGCCTTATATACATGTGAAAGCTGGACAATAAATAAGGAAGACTGAAGAAAAATTGATGCGTTTGAATTACGGTGTTGTGGAAGTGTATTAAATATACCATGGACTGTGGTAAAAATGAACAAATCTGTCTTGAAAGAAGTACAGACACAATGTTCCCCAGAAACAAGGATGGTGAGACTTCATCTGAGGTGCTCTGGACATGTTGTCAGGAAAGACTAGTTCCTGGAGAAGGATATCATGTTTTGTAAAGTAGAGGGTCAACGAAAAAGAGGAAGACCTTCAACAAGATGGATTGATACAGTGGCTACAATGATGAAGTCAAACATAGCAAAGATTGTGAGGATGACACAGGACTAGACAGTGTTTCATTCTATTGTACATAGTGTCACTATGAGCCAGAACCAATGCAAGGGCACCCAACAACAAAAACAAAAACTTTGAGAATTTTACATCAGTATTAAATTGACTATATAAAAGAAAAAATCGGTAGCAGCAATGTATCTGTCCAAAGCTACACAGTGGATGGGGAAGGTATTAGCCTTGCCCCTGGTCCCTTTCTGTACATGGAAGGTAAAGATACAGGCACAAAATTTCAATGGCCATCTCTACCCAGCATCCAGGAAATGTGTCAGGAACTGTGGCACACCAAGAACAAGCTTCAGAGGACATCCACATTTGGTAGAGTTTATGTGGTGATCTCTATATTGCTAGCTAAAAAGATAGCCTCATTACTCACTTTATGAGAGGTAATGAGTTAGAAGCAAGGGTGGTTCACTTTTTAGACATCCAAAACTTCCATTAAAATAGTTATTTAAACATGAAGTCTCTATTGATGGTAGGTACTCGGTGGTGGAAAATGTATTTGAAAAGTTATGCTATGCCCATATTAAATGATTTTAATTTTAAAGCTAACACACTTCCACATTGTCTCTTTAAAGACATGTTTCCTCATGTCTCCAAGCTTTAATGATTTTTCCCTGTTTTCCTTCAGCAGCTCACTATTTCCCAATCCAGCCTCTAACAAGCAGGGGGAGAGATCCTCACATCACCACTCACACATCTGAATGCAGTCCAAATCACTTGCTGCTTTCTGTCAAAACCTATCCCTACCTACAAAGATGTGCTTACAAAAAACACCCATATTATTTCTTTAAGTCAGCTTACAGACACCTACACTCTGTCATAAACAGGAAAGCCCTCCACTTGGTGCTCCAGTTTGGAAGTGACTGCCATGTTACCATTTCTGTAACTACTTTCTTTGTATAGGCACATCTTCCCTGTCCTCCTCTTTAGACATTTGGAATTGAAATACTGAGATAACTTGATTCAACATTAGAATTCATGAATTCATTTTTGATTCTGATACTTAAAACACATTCCCATTATTACACAGAGGAAAAAATTAAAATTCATACACTTAAAGCCATTCATTCAAGACCACACAGTGGCCAGTTGACAGAGCTGGGCTGAATTCATGTTTTTTGATTCCCAATTCAGTGTTTTGTCCTCCAGGAAAACTGTTCCGAAACTCTGATTCCCTTCTTTTCTTCAGTGACCTTTCAGACTAGAGATAATCCTTACCAGGAAATATGAAGCTGAGGCAGAAATAAATTTAGTATGGCAATCCTTTATATGTTCTAGCATTTCTAACCAAACAAGGATTAGATATAGATGCTGAACATCCTACCTTTCTTGCTGTGTCCTCCTTATGCATTCAAGTTTGTAATCCTGTCAGGGATCTTTATTTCACCACAGCTTTCCTCAACCAATTCCAAGACAGGAGAGACAAAAGAGAGCCTTATATTGTGTTTTACTTGAGAGATTTAAACATTTAATTATTTTATTTTATACTTAAGAAAATGACATTTTAAGTTACTGGAATACAATGTGATAATCTGTAAATGAGTCAATGAAGTTCCAAAAAAATCCACAAATTACAGTAATGATATATATGTTACATAAATATACACACATTTTTAACACACACATACATATATGCATATGCATATATATTTACACATTCAGAGAGAATATAAAGAGAGAAAGAGAAAAGGAGAGAGAGAGAGATTAGTAGAGTGCATCCATTAAATTGTGTATGAAGATGGGAGATGGGTTGGCATGTTTCACAAATACACTGTGCAGAATTCAGTATTAAAACTTAGACTGAATTATAGAACTGCTACTTTTTAGGAATGTGACCTTGGTCTACTGAGTTTAACACTTTAAACTTGTATCTAATACATTAAACAGGTAGAATGATTTAGCTAATGCTGTGGTTCTCAACTTGGAGGTGATTCTTCTGCTCAAGGTCTATTTGGCCATGTCCAGGGACACTTTTTGTTGTCACAACTGGGCAGGCTGTTGCTGATACCTAGTGGATAGAGACCAAGAATGCTGTTAAATATTCCACAATGCACCAAACAGTCCCTCACAGAGCGAGAATTACCAGGCCTAAAACGTCAATTTTGTTGAGGTGGAGAAGCCCTGGATTAATGGTGCTTTTGAGCTTCTTTTTTTGCCTACATCATCTTCTTAATTTGTTGTTGTTGTTAGGTGCCCTCAAGTCTATTCCAACTCATAGTGACCCTTTATCAAGCACGGTGTCCTTCTCTAGAGACTGGTCTCTGCTGATAACACTTCCAAAGTATGTGAGATGAAGTTTCGGCATCCGTGCTTCTAGGAACACTCTGGCTATACTTCTTCCAAGACACATTTGGTAGTTCTTCTGCCAGTCCATGGTATATTCAATATTCTTCACCAATACCATAATACAAAGGCATCAATTTTTCTTCAGTCTTCCTTATTGTCCAGCTTTCGCATGCATATGAGGTGATTGGAAACACCTTTACTTGGGTCAGCTGCATCTTCGTCCTTAAAGTAACATATTTGCTTTTGAACACTTCAAAGAGGTCTTTTGCAGCAGATACGTCCAATGTAATATGTCGTTAGATTACTTGACTGCTGCTTCCATGGCACTGGTTGTGAATCCAAGTAAAATGAAATCCTTGACAACTTCAATTATTTCTCCGTTTTTCATGATGTTGTTTATTAGTCCAGTTGTGAGGATTTTTGCTTTCTTTATGGTGAGGTGTTACTTCATACCTAAGGCTGTAGTCTTTGATGTAAGTGTTTCAGGCCCTCTTCACTTTCAGAAAAGAAGGTTTTGTCATCTGCATAACGCAGGTTGTTAATGAGACTTCCTTCAATCTCGATGCTATGTTCTTTTTCATATAGTCCAGCTTCGTGGATTATTTGGTCACCATACATTGTGGTAAAAGGATATAACCCTGACAAACACCTTTCGTGACCTTAAACCATGCAGTATACCTTATTCTATTTGAATGGCTTCCTCTGCCTCTATGTACAGATTCCTCATGACCACAATTAAGTGTTTTGGAATTCCCATTATTTGCAATGTTATGCATAATTTGTTATGATCCACACAGTCAAATGCTTTTGCATAGTCAATAAAAAACAGGTAAACATATTTCTAGTATTCTCTGCTTTCAGCGAGGATCCATCTGAAGTCAGAAATGATATCCCATTTTCCATGTTTTCTTTTGAATTTGGCTTGAATTTATGGCAATTCCCTAGAGATGTACTGCTGCTACCACTTTTTACTGATCTCCAGCAAAATTTTAATTATGTGTGATATTATATGATATTATTCAATAATTTCCACATTCTTTCGGATTACCTGTCTTTGGAATAGGCATAAATATGGATCTCTTCCAGTCAGTCGGCCAGGTAGCTGTCTTCCATATTTCTTGGCATAGATGAGTGGACACTTCCAACAGCAACCTTTTCTTGAAATATCTCAATTGTTACTCCTTCAATTCCTGGAGTCTTGTTTTTTGCCAATGTCTTCACTGTAGGTTGGACTTCTTTCTTCAGAACCAAGGGTTCCTAATCATATGCTACCTCCTGAAATGGTGGAAAGTCGACCAATTATTTTTGGTACAGTGACTCTGAATTCCTTTCATCTTTTGATGCTTCCTAAGTCGGTCAATATTTTCCTTATAGAATTCTTCAGTATTGCAACTAAAGGCTTGAATTTTTTCTTCAGTTCTTTTGCCTTGAGAAACGATGATCGTGTTCTTCCATTTTGGTTTTCTAATTCCAGGTCTCTGCACATTTAATTATAATACCTTACTTTGTCATCTTTAGCAGCCCTTTGAAATCTTCTGTTCAGATCTTTTACTTCATCATTTCTTCCACCTGCTTTAGTTACTGGACTTTCAAGAGCAAGTTTCAGAGTCTCTTCTGATATTCATTTGGTCTTTTCTTTCCTTTCAGTCCTTTCAATGACATCTTGCTGTCTTCATGTATGGTGTCCTTGATGTCATTCCACAACTCCTCTGGTCTTCTTAATTACCACACTTGTCATTTACTAAGACTATTCAGTGATAAAGTCTTTCCAATTTTTTTCTGCACACTTCCACCATTTGAACCTCACAAGAATGCTGCTAAGTCATCAATAAAAATATTATTATGCTGATCTAACACAAATATTAGTGAGCATACAAGGCAAAACAACAACAGAAGCAGCAATAGGATAAAGCCCTGGGTATCATGTAGCCACTTACCTCCTTATTGGTAAAAGAATGCACAGGAAACAACAGCTCCCATGATCGCTATTGAAAACTTGAATCTGTGTGTTATCTTTATTCCCAGTGTCTCCTGCACAACTCAGGTGTCTTCAGCTCTCACATAGACAGATTCTGCATTATACAGTTCCAATTATTCTCAGCCTGACTCTCCTCTCTCTCCCAATTCAGACACCATGTTTTCAAATCGACATCATGTTTTCAAGTTAGCTAAAAAAAAATAAACAAAACACAGCACCAAACTGTTGTTTGCACTTCTATTCCAGAAATACTGCTGTACATTTCAGTGTCAAAAGCAGCTCTGTCCTTTAGCCCACTTGTAATCTAATTCTGATCTCTACTTCTTTTCTAATTAACCACCTCAACTACAGCATCATTGCTTTCCAGATAGTTAACTACCTTGTCAAAGGGCAATTGAAAATAGAATAAAAGATATATAATTATATAAAGCATCTGCACCTAAATATCTCCAATAACTCTATATAAATAATGCCACATTCCCAACAGTCTCCACTTTGTTACCACCTTCAGCTCTGTTTCTGAGATTAGGCAGCAGGTTCTAGCCACAGCATACTGCTATCTACTCTTCTAAACAGCCCCTTTTCCCTACTCCTGGTATTTGCTTCCCAACATTGTACAATGTGCCAAATCCTATTATCTTTTAATCCTCCTCTAAACTACACTCCTGCTATGTAATTTTTTGATCAACTTGAAGCCGACAACTAATAGGTTCTTGCCCAGCAGACTAGCGAATTGAAGTCAGCCGGACTCGGGGTTGGAAGAACACAGAGTCATTCACAGTTTGCTAACTGGGAGGCAGGCAAGGTCTCCCGACCTAAGGTGGCCAGCTTCCTGAACTAAGGCAGATTTGCTCCTTATATATTACATATTCATGAACAGTGAGAGGAGGAGCTTCAGTCCTGCGTTTCTTGCCTAGTTCGCATAATTTTTGCAAATGGGCTTTTGCGCACAGTTCTAAAAATATTGTGCACAGCCCTAAAAAAAATGACAATAGCTGCTACTGCCACCACAGGAAGGTCATATGGGGGTAAATTTGGAGTTGGTGTGAATGAGCCTGGGCATCCTGCCAGGAGAAGTGAGGAAACCTGGGGAATCAACCAATCATGGAGAGGTGTTGTAAAAGGTGTAATAAAAATGTAACAAGAGTAGACTTTTCTGAAAAACAGCTATTATGGGATGGTCAATAACAGTCTGCCCGCTTCAAACTCAGTCTAAATAAATTATTGTCTGTTCATGGTTTAGTTTTAGTTCACACATACTTTTATTTTGGCAGTTACCACCCTGTATCATCTGTTTTGTTTCAGAAGTCTCTCTTTTATGAATGTGGCAGTCTTCAGGGTGAGGCCCTGTCTTATGCTCCAGAATTCAGTTAAGAAGTTCCTACAGAACTCAACCACTGAAGTATCTTTAATTTCACCACTTTTCACTTTTATCCAAAAATAGATGCATGTTATCACAAATGTTATTCCCGGAAGTGAAAAGAACTTATATTTTAGGCACAAAGAGAACACTTCTTGTGCCTAAAACATAAATTCTCTTCTATTTTTGTAATAACTTTTGTGATTCATGCATAATCTATTCTGGAATAAAGGTGAAATGTGGTGAAGTTAAAGATACCTCGCTGGTTGATGCTATGTGTGAACTTCTCAACTGAATTATAGAGAATAAGACACAGTCCCACCCTTGCGACTGCCACATTTGTGAAATTTAGACATTTGAACACATAATCTGGGCTTCTGTGGAGTCCCTGGCTGGCACAAATGGTTAGCGCTCAACTAATAGTCAAAAGGTTATCAGTTTGAACCCACCCAGAGGAACCTTGAAAGACAGGCCTGGTGATCTGTTTCTGAAAGGTCACAGTCTTGAAAGCTTTCCAGAGCATTTCTACTCTGCACACATGGGTCCATCATGACTTAATACAGACTCAATGACAACTGAAAACAACAACAACGGAGCATCTGTTAAGAGTGATGGTATAATTTGGGAACAGACAAGGAAGATGGTTGAACAACATGATGAACATAACTAATGCCACCGAACTGTACATGCAGAGATTGTTGAAATGCCAAGTGTTTTGTTACATATATATTTTCCATAATAAAAAGAGAAAGCCTGCACAAGTGGTCATCTAATGTCTTTAGATTTTGATTTTTTAAATAACTATATATGGTAATTTTATACTCCTTAAAGCCAAATAAAAAGAAAATTTTAAAGTCCCCTGATTATTGAGATGTGGAATTTGTCAATCACTTATACCAGCACATAACAAAGAGTGATCCTTTATGATTTGTAATCAAGTTATTCTAAAATATTTATATGATTCTTGATAAAACAAATGTTAGAATCAGTACCTTTCATTGTCTTCCCCCCTTCGTGGTAGTCCTGCGTGCATCACCAGAGCAAACGTCCACGAATACTTTCTATGGGAAAGTACACACTCACCTCTCACATATCGGGACGTCTGTGGAGACACATCTGCAACCATGATTCGGGGCTTCTTTACTAGGGTGCTCATCCTAATATTTGTTGTTCTGCTTGTGTTCTCTTGGCAATGCTCCCCTGAGACTAGGTCACGGGAGAGTGATTCGCTAATTGTAGGGGATGACCTTTGGCCGGGAGTGTGTGGGGGGGGAGTGTATGACACGTTTTCCAGATTTTTTCACAGGCTTGATTACCTTAACTCAGTGAAAAAGAACTCAGTGAAGAATGAGTTAAATGCTATCTATTTGGATTGCTAAAACATTATTTCACTGAAGTTTTCTATACATGTATGTACCATATATTAATACTCAGTAAGTACACATTTTACAACAATAAAACGTTTTCAAGAAAGAGACTACATGTTTTCAGAGTGTTTTACAAAGTTAACTGTGTAAAGCTTCATGTTCATAACAAGTACTCTTAAACACAGTGTAAACATTTCCCTGCAATGAGAGAGTTGTAAGCACACTTATTCAGAGATACATTTGTAGAGTTTCATATTCAGAAAACCTCTATCTAACAAAATTTTACAATTCTTATCTATACATCGAGTGTTCGACACACTCCATTTTCCATGCAGTTTGTAAGACAACAAACACACAAACCCCCCTAAAGAATTTTTTTTAATTTGCAAATACATCTAATAAATTAAAATAAAAATGATATTAATTTAATTAAAAAGAAATACATATATGTACAACTACACAGTAAATATAAACATAAGTATAAATGTGAAGTAAATGTAAATATAATTTATTACATGTATTGGCATATAAAACAAAACCTGTTGCCGTTGAGTCAGTGCCGACTCACAGAGACTCGAAAGAACAGATTAGCACTGTCCCATAGGGTTTCCAAGGTGCACCTGGTGGATTTGAACTGCCGACAGTTTGGTTAGCAGCCATAGCTCTTAACCACTATGACATACAGAGTAAATATAAGTGCAAATGCAATGAAAAAGTTAATACGATTATTTATATAATACACAGTTATAAGCGCACATAGATATCAGACTTTTATTAAATTAATTTAGTTATTAAACATGTTATATTATATACATAATTACTTTGGATGTCATTTTTCAGTCCTTCACACAATTTGTATATTTTAAAATGTTTAAGTACAAGGTTACAAGGCAATACACATTTAAAAATTTTTTTTGGCTTTTTTTTTCATTTTGTGAAAAATACCAGGTAAAATAAAATAATGTGTCATTACTACAGACGAAGTATTATTCACTATAGTTTGTGATATTTTGAAAATATGTGCTAATGCAGTTTTTATTCCACTTAATACCTAATTGTCCTTAGTGTACATATGTCTCCAATAATGTAATTAATTGTAACATAGATCCAATGTGAAAAGTTTTAAAAAGAAAATGTTCAAAAATTCCTGACAAAGAAAAACAGCATTTATATTACCTTCCTTAGAGGACAATAAAAGGTTGTAGTGCCAGAAGAAGCAAGAGAACTTATTTGGCATGAGGAAGGAAGTTAGAAAAAATTTCTACAGGGAAATAAGCAACTTCAGATTCAGCCTCACAAACTCAGTTAGTTGTAAAGAATCTTAGTTAGAAAACCCCAATGAATCTGGGAATTAGAAATCTAGAAAGCCTGTGACTGGAATTCAGTGCTGAATCATCCTTGGGTTCACTAGTGCATGGGACAGTCACAGAAGGGTAGACAGAGCAGGATGGCTCTGTGTCCCTGTCCCCAGGTAGAAATCCCAGGTTTTTGCTCAACATGACTCATATTGAACAAGAAATGAGAGACAGAAATGGGGGAGCAGGAAAGACATCTTTATTTCACTGTACAAGGAAAACGAGTCAGTCAGAGCTGCTGCTGCCAAGACTGCTCACCAAGAGCAAGGAGACAAGTTACTTTAAAAGGGTTTAAAAGTAAGGAGTTCATACAAGTTGATTTAGAAAATAATATTGGAGTCATTGTTCCCTGTCCTTGAGCATAGAGAATGTGACCCAGCTGGAGCTAGACTCACAAGGACTCACAAGGACACATCAACTGGGCCCTGAGATATAAAGACAATAGCTAAAATAATCTTGAAATATGCCTTTTAGGGAACATTTCACATGAACCAATCAAATAAGAACACAAAAGTCTTTCTACTCTTATCTTTTTTCTATTAACATTTAGTGACTAGAAAATTTGTTGGACCAATGGAGACCCTCCTGACTGTCATTACTGAAACCTGTAACAATGATTGTTAAGAAAGGCAATTCAAAATGTAGGATCACAATTTCTAGCCAATCGGTGAAAACATGAAGCTTTCAATAGTTTTGCCCATTTGTAATGTTAATATATACTGATGACTCTGTAACCTTTTTGGACTCAGGCAGAGATGGCTGTAGCAGCAAGCTTGTCCATTTTTCTACTTTTGTCTTGGAGGCAGATTACATGAAGAATAAATTAACCCTTCAACTCAGATATCAAAGAAAATTTTGTTATCTTAACAGCAAGAAACCCAATTATTTGTTTTAGATGCCATTTAACATTAAAGCTCCTAAAAATCTCATAAACTCAACCATTACACTTTAGTCAGGCAGGTAAAACTTTTGACTATTATCAAATAAATTTCTTTTTCAATAAACCTATTAAACATTGTCTTTGTTGCATATCCTTCATAGTAAAAATGGCAAAAAAAGAACATGTTCATTAACAGACTTAACTATATATATTTTTTCTCTTGTAGTATAAAAAGCAACAATATGTTAACTTAAATTACGACAAGTATCTACTAACTCATTTTAACATCACTAAGCTACCTAAAATGTCTTAAAAATTAGTTTAAGCTTGTATACTGTAAAACATAACTGTTGCTGAAACAAAGTATGTTCAAACATTCTAAGTTTTCATTCAACTTTCACAATTTCTCATTTTTTTTCAATCTAATTTTAGGCTTCAAAGAGTTTATCAACTGGCTTTGGAAATCACAAAGTCTCTGTTCGACCAGTTTACTGATATGTATATAACCTTCTCTGGCTACTCTAGGAAACATTTTTTCCAGGCCATTTCAGATATGTCTCATTGTGATTTCTATTTTTTGGCTTCTTAAAGTTCCCCGACTATAGACAGAACTTGTTTACAGCTCTTTTATGACTGGGATTCACCCAATTTCTGATAACTATGGGAAAGCAGCAGTTCTTTCCTGTCTTCTTTTTGTATTAAAAGGATCTCCATCTAGTCAAAAGGGTCTTTCAAAAGCTCTTCTGTAGCTACAGGACCTTGGAGACTAGGTACCAGGGAGGCCTAATCCTCTGCTGCCCTCACTCTCTTGACTCATGAAAGACACTTACATATGTTTAAGTTGACCTAGGAATTATGAAGCACAAAAGGTAACTAATTTCTTTCCCTTTTACTGTTCTGGAACTGCTACTTTTACTTTAAGACAAAATTATTCTTTTTCCTTAAATAAAACACATTTCATATAATATGTAGCTTAAATTACTTAGAAAGTTTTCACTTTTAAGATTAACATAGTATAGAACATAAAGACCTTAGTGTACTTTTCAAATAGACCAATTTATATAAAAGTTTCTCCAAGTAGCTATTAAAAGTCTAAATCATAAGACAGACACAAGACACAGTTTTTCTTGGATGAGAAAAGAATTGAGGTTCTAAGACAGCCTTACAAAAAACACTAATTTTCAGCTATAGTCTCCAATCTAATACAAGACAGAAACTTAGATACAATGCTCTAGACCAAAAGCAAGCTCTCAGAACAAAAGGAGACAGAAAGACCACACAAACTCACCGAACAACACCACACAAAACAAGGATATGGGGGATTATAGTTTCTTAAAGAGTATACAGAATTTTTTGGTAAGATCGGCTCAATCCAGCAGAAAAAAACAGTTCTAGATAAAACTTATTAACTTACCAGGGACTCAGATAGAGGAATATTAGACCTTTTGACAAAGCCTGAGCATCAAGCATAAGTTTCTCAAAGAGGAAAATACAACACGAACGAAAATTCATTTTGCCAAATTGGTCACTGATCTTCCAAATTACTTCCAGTATCTTTAGTTTATAGTGTTTTTAAATATGAACCCCAAACAAGTGTCTCGGTAGCAGGGGGGAAATCCAGGCTCATTTACCAAAGATGTTAAGCTCTAAGGTTCAAGCTTCTGATTTTCTTATTTTTGAACTTAATTCATTCTGATGACTAAAGACCATGTCTCTTATTTTAGACCTTAAATATACTAGTTCCTCCAATTGGAAAGTATAGTTCACCAAAAGAGTTACTGGATATCACTCTAAACTACATGATCAAGCAAAAATATAAGAAAGATTCTCCATAATCAGTTTTTCAAATACATATGCCAAACAAAACTTTAGAAAACATAAGAAAGAGAACAAAAAATAGTAAGGAAAGGTTTGTTTTCTGAAAGCACTTAACCCATCGGTGTTGAAGGGAAGTTGAGTGGGAACACTTGGGTCCAGAAGATAGGGCCTCTCTTTGTCAGCTTCTATTCCTCAGTACAGGTCTCCTTGAGGTTAACTGGACTCATAGCTTCAGAAACCCTTGACGACTACACCGTTGACTTTTGTAGGGAAAAAACATCACAAAGTTTAGTAAAGCAAAAGAAAATTTTATTCGTCTGGCTGGGTTTAGAAACACAACTGTAATCTCTGACCTCATTAAGGCAAGGTGACGTGATATAACAAAATAGCCTTAGATTTTTTATTAGTCCAAGAAAGTAGTCTGTGCAGTTGCATTAGACAACAAGCTACTGGGTTACACGCTGTAACACCCTTACAAACACTAGATTTATTTGGTTGGTTACCATCGGGAATAAGTACATGGGCTAGATCATTACTGCAAGGAATAGTAATATTCTTAGTCTACATCCTGATAGTATTAGACATAATAAAGTTTATCCTCTATAGTCTGACACACTTAAAAGGCAAAAGAAGGCCCCCTGCTAAAATGCTTGTGCTCATTGAATCAGCTCACTCTCCGCAATGCGATTGACAAGAACGTCACACTTACTTAAGATTCTGGTGAAGAACCAGATTGTATCCAGTGGAAAACCAGCAGCATGAGTTTAAAGAGACTGCAATGGTCACCATTTAGGAACTCAACTAAGTCCAAGTATTGATCATCAATGTGCTATCTCTAATCACCGATCAAAATGAAGGAATGGTTTTGAAAATAATATTGGAGTCGTTATCCCCTGTCCTTGAGGATAAAGAACATGACCCAGCTGGAGCTAGACCCACAAGGACTCACAAGGACACATCAACTGGGCCCTGAGATATAAAGACAGTAGCTAAGACATGCTTGGAAAATGTCTTTTACGGAACCTTTCCCAAAAGCCAATCAAGCAGAACAGAAACGACTATCCACTCTTATCTTTTTCTATTAATATTTAGTGAATAGAAATTTTGTTGCACTAGTGAAGACCCTCCTGAATCTTATTACTGAAACCTGTATGAATGATTGTTAAGAAAGGCTATTCAAAATGTAGGATCACAGTTTCTGTCCAATCAGTGAAAAGGCAAAGTTTTCCGTAGTTTTGCTCGTTTGTAATGTTAATATATACTGATGAGTCTATAACCTTCCTTGGACTTGGGCAGACATGGCTGTAGCAGCATGCTTGTCCATTTTCCTACTTTTGTCTGTTCTATAATACCTCCTTGAATTTAGACCGCCATGGCTGTGGCGGCTTGCTTGTCCACTTGCCCATTCTTGCCTATTCTGTAACATTCCTTGGATTTGGGCAGACATGACTCTGGCAATAGGCTCATCTGATTTCCCACTTTTGCCTTTTTGAATATATGCTGAATAAAACTTTCTTTTTGCTTTACGAAACTTTGTGATTTTTTCCCCCTACAGCAAAATTGTGTCAGCAACATTCTTAACCATATTATGCAGGCGCAATGGGGTTTACATATAACCTCCAAGCAAAAAAAAAAAAAAAAACAGGATTCCAACACAAAGCTGGATAGGGGGCAAGCAGCAAAGGAAACAGGATTTTTAATGCAACACTGTGGGGCCTCTGCCTCATTCCCAGGAGACATCACAGCACCAAGGATGGCATGGACATGGGGATGTCATGGAAATGAGAAATGGGGTATGGAGGGCATGAGATGCCAGCTACAACAGTGAGTGGACTGAGGATGGGGCTTGAGTTGGAGGGACTTTGTCTTCAGTGGAAGCCAAGGTAGAGGCCAAGCAAACATGTGAGGACAGAATGCCGAGACTCTCCCCCATAATGCACTCAGGGCATAATCTCTGCTTGGAGAGCAGACTAGAAGTTACATGAGGGCAAGACAGGGATGCATCAAAGTCAGACTCATGCCTACAGTTATGAGAGACATGCCTATGGGAAGGCTTGTAAGACCAAGGGAAGGTTTCATAACAAAAAACAGTTGCCCCATATTTATAGTTATGGTTGTATTCATGAAGTCACGCTCTTGTCATCCTGTCTCCTAATTTAGTTCCAGTGAGAAAGAGGAAGTAGAGAAAGCAGATGAATCTTGACTTAGCAGAGTCTAAACCTTGGACTGGTTGCTATGAGTCGGAACAGACTCGAGGGTAACTGGTTTTTTTTTTTTTTTTTAACCCTTGGACTGGAGTCCTGGTGGTGCAGCGGTTAAGTGCAAAAGCTAGTATCCAAAAAGTTGGCAGTTGAATCCACCAGTGGAAACCCTTTGGGGCAGTTCTACTTTGTCCTATAGAGCCGCTATGGGTCAGAATCAATGACAATGAGTTTTTTTTTTAAACCTTGGACTGACCAATTGCACACCCACAAATGATTCAGTCATCTTGCAAGAAGAAGTTTATTATTTTTATTTTTTCTTCTGTAAATGAAAATTGGGTCTGATGAAATTAGGTAAGTTCATTAATAGAGATATAAACTAATATTTCAGTATACAAGAGTGATAAAATACAGAAAGCAAAATGCAAATGAAGTCATAGTAAAATGCAAATGAAAGCTGAATAATCACAACATATCTATTAAAGCTGTGATTATCTGTGTTATTTCCAGAAGGTATCCCCCCAATCCCCAATATAGACAATAGTGTATGGCTTCATGCCCAGGTAATTTCAGATATTCTTATGTAGTCTTCAATGCAATTCCAGTTTATATTTTTGTAGGAAAATGTACATTAATAATTACAAATTATTTAACTATAAAGATAATTCACAAAGGCTTAGGAAGTTATGTATATTTTAGAAAGAACTTGAAGTAATCCATTTTTTCATTTTTATAGATCTGCACATAGTATGATGCACATAAAACTTTTACAAGGAAAGAAAGTGCAACCATTAGCATCAGCACAGGCTTCCCTTATTCACATCATAAAATTCATATTATGCTGAATCATTCATCTCACATGTTAAATAATTTTTAGGGGAAATTCTGACGGTATGTTATGCTATATTAACCAGGAAAATCAATGCTAGCTATAATATTAGGAAAGTTCAGTGTCTCCACATAGCAAAATTTACTTGCCTTTAATGTCACATCCAGACATGGGTTAGATTGTCCTCTTTCTTTTGTAGCTGTACCATACTGAATTACATGACCTCCCAGGGTCTCCGCGGCAGGAGAAGACAGAGATGTGGCTGGAAGTGCAACACTTCACTCAGAGTTATTGTCTGTTGCATGGAGCGAAACACATGGTTATGACTTATATTCAACGAAAGCTGGGGAATATGGAAAACCTCACAGAGTTGTTGACCACTCGTTTTGGTACATATATTTCATATAACATAAAATAATCACACAGACTATGTAAATAGTTACATTTTAAGAAAACATTGTGTATCTAGCTTTAAAAAAGAGTCTTAATAAAGCCAGATATTTATTTTATTCAATTGTATTCCTCCACACAGGTGCAGAATGAGCTGTTTCCAAGTGACAGTTAAAATACTTCTATAAATGTGAATGAAAAGATGAGTATGGGTGCATAGACACAGTCAAGACAGAGAGTGAGAAAGATCACACAAAAGCATTATCAGTAGAAACTCTCATGTTATCTCACAATAAGGTATGTCTTATAACAATATGAAAGTGAGGAAACTGACACACTGTGGTCAAATAAATCATCCAATCTAGCTGCAGGAGATATTGATGAAAAAACAAATTGAACCCTAGCATATTTAAGCATTAAGCTCTCCTAGATAGATCAGTACATTTATCTAGGTTTATTGATTGTAAACTTCTGATGTTCGATACCAGTATCTTCCAGTCAGTAGGTTTCACACTCCTGCCTTAATCATTCTTTGAACTTGCTGTGTTATAGATGATATATTTTGTTAGAACCTCCATCAGAATAGAAAATCAGGGACACCAGGGATTTAATGATATTCACTTTTCTGTCCTAGGTTCTGTTAGACCTGGTATGGTAAAGGCTTTGTGTCATAAATTTGAAAATATCAGACAAAAGGATGCAGGCTTATAGTCATGGCTGTCTAGCCTTTGCACTTGAGTTACTAGCTGCTCTCCAATCTGAAAAATTCTTGAGTCCAGTTACTGAATATTTTAACCTTGCATCCCCAGTATATAGTTCAGGGAATGGCTCTGGTATTCCATATTTATTTCTTGTTTACCTTTAATATCATGACTTTTCCAGATCCCATTATCTACTCTGTTCTCTTTGTTGTTGTTAGGTGCTATTGACTCAATTCCAACTCACTGTGATTCCATATGACAGAGTAGAACTGCGCCATAGAGTTTTCTAGATTGTAATCTTTATGGGAGCTGATCACCAGATCTTTCTCCCATGGAGAAGTTAGGTGGGTTCAAGCCACCAACATTTTGGTTAGCAGCTGACCACTTAACCATTGTGGCAACAGGGCCTTAAGATCCTAAAATTGTATTAAACAATAAGTACAAATCTAGTGAATGCTGGGTTTACACAAATTTATCAATCAAAGTTATGAAGTCAACTGGTGGTCTTTTTTCAATTCACACCATTAACTTAGCAAGAATAACAACAATGAGAACCAATGATGCCATTAATAAGAGAATTAAAGAATTACCCAGGGAGATGACTCACTGACAAGGCTCAGGCATTATGTTATTGTTAGCTGACTCTAAAAGGCCAATTTCTAAGCCAGCAGAGGGAAAAGCTGAGAAACATCCTGACTCATATGTAGAATCCCACAAGAGCAGGTTTTTGTAGAAAAATGTACTTCTGAAACTGATGTCAAGGTGAGGCTAAACACAGCAGGAAAGAACTTTTGGTCTCTCTACTTTGCTTTCTAGCTGTTCATACAAGCATCTGACATTTATGTTTTTGTCTATTGCCTGATGACTTAGTATGGTTTCTAGACTTCTATGCAGTAACACATAATATTCACTGAAACTTTACGTTAGTATTTTAGAATATAATGAACACCCCTATAGGACTTTTCCCAGGGCCTTCATAACATCGTTATTCCAAAGACTATAGATCATGGGGTTGAACATGGGAGTGAGAATGGTGTAGAAGACCGACACTGTTTTATCTTGGCCTGGAGTGTGGGAAGAGATCGGCCTCATGTACGTAAAATAGATGGTGCCATAATATAGACTGACCACAGTCAAACGAGATGAGCAGGTGAAGAATGCTTTCTTCCATCCCTCAGTGGAAGCCATTTGAATAATAGCG
Source organism: Loxodonta africana (assembly GCF_030014295.1). NCBI lineage: Eukaryota > Metazoa > Chordata > Mammalia > Proboscidea > Elephantidae > Loxodonta > Loxodonta africana. Next base: position 45,352 of record NW_026975264.1, on the reverse strand, counting down.
ATCAGAATGAGCCTGTAGGAGGCAAGGATGACTGAGAACAGAATAAGAAGCAGAATAGTGATGCTGATCGACATCCTAGTCTCACAGGACATGGTGTCCTTACAGGTGAGTCTCATGGCTCCAGGAAGTTTACAATAGAAATGATTAATCTCTCTGTTTCCACAAAAGAAGAACCTCATGGTATAGACTGTGTATCAAAGCATTGAGAGAGCCACTGGCTCATGAGCTTACAGCTATCTGCCTGCAGAGGGGTCAGTTCATGAGGAGAGAATAGTGTAGAGGCTTGCAAATGGCAACATAGAGGTCATAGGACATGAGGCCTAAGAGGATACACTCAGCCCCACCCAGGAATAATCCCAGGAACATCTGTATCCCACATCCAAAAACCGAGATGACTGTCCTGTGCAGAAGGCAGTCAGTCATTATCTTGGGGACAATGGCAGATGTGAACAAGATGTCTATGAGAGAGAGCTGCCACAGAAAAAAATTACATATGGGTGTGAAGGTGGGGGTCTATCAGGATTACCACAATCAGGAGATTGTTTCCAGTCAGGGTAACAAGGAACATCATGGTGATAAGGGCAAAGAGACAGAAGTGAGTTGGGATGTATTGAAGCAGACCTGAAAGAATAAATTCAGTGACTGTGTGGTTCTCCAAATGCATCATTCATGGTATCTCCCCTGTGGTAAAAGCAAATGCACATAAGTATGTATACAATTTTTAAAATTAACTTTGGTCTATGGAAGTTAAAAAAAAGCCACCAAAAAAATTTTTTTAATATATTATGTAAAGAATTCTCGGGGGAAAAAAAGGTGGAACCAGTAGAAATAAATTGATCAAATGATATTTGTCCTGTGTGTTTTAGTGCCACATGATGCAGAGTACTTTTAGACTGACTTTGCCCACTGTCTTAGTCATCTAGTGCTGCTATAACAGAAATACCACAAGTGGATGGAGTTAACAAAAAAAAGTTCAGGAGGTGGAGCCAACATGGCAGAATAGACAGACGCTTCTGTAGAGCTCTCTTTACAACAAAGGCCCCAAAAAACAAGTGAAACGAGTATATTTATGACAAGCTAGGAGCCCTGAGCATCAAAGGCAAGTTTAGAAAATGAACTGAGGGGCAGGGGAGGAAGAGAGGGTTCAGAAGCAGAGAAGAGTTACTGGACCTGAATTATGGGGAGCCCTCAGACACCATTCCCAAAGTAGAGGCAGTGGGTGGAGCTAGCTTTCAGCCAGAGTTTCCTAAGGGAGAAGCACCCAACCACACAGCCTACTCACATCTCCAGAACCAGAGAAGAAAGGTGCTTTCAGCAAAAGCTAAGTACTTGTGTATATTTTAACGTGCCCACCCACCCCCAAGTTGGCTTCAGCGGCTGAATTCCCAGGGTCTGAGATAGGCACTGTTGAGAGCTTACAGCCATCCTCCTGGCCTTGGAGGAGGAAAAAATTTGCATTTGGAGAAAAGATAATTTGCAAGCTCCACTAACAGGGGGAGCTCCGGAGAGAGGTGGCTCTTGTCCAGACAGAAATGGTCTGTGGACTTTCAGCACCTTTCCCCTCTGCATGGACATGTGTGGGCCTATTTCAGGACAATAGACCCTTGTTGGCAGACTCCAACTGTTTCAGCTGTGTGGTGGAGAGGTGGGTGTTGGAAGTTTTACGTTGCTTTGCCTATTAAACAGGGTCCTCACCTACCCACATCAGGGACCTAAGTACTGGCAGCTCTACTCGGGTCACCCAGCCACCCATGACAGGGGTCCAAGGATAACTGGTACCTCCCAGTCCTTACAACCAAAAACATTGGGTGCCCATGGTCTATCTGCAGAACCCAACCACCTGCATGATCTAGGGAACAGGGGCGTGTTTCCTCAGAGACACTAGGGGGTCATTTCTCAGCCCCCTGCCTTGTGCAGAGTGTGACTCCTTGCTGCAACCAGATACTAGTACCTACACCAATCACCCCTGCCCCTCTAAGGCTGTAGGAAAGAGCCTGTACCACATACTTGATGATGATCAGCTACCTGGACACCTGCGCTGAATTCATACAGGAAAAGTGAATGCACTCCTAGACAGATATACCTGATAACAGCTCTAGCCTTCTGGGGATGGGACCTCAGAACTCCAAAGGTGAAAATAATCAAGCTAGTTCACTCAAGCAACCCATTTGGGCATATCTAAACAAAAAAAAGAAAGAAACTAAGCCACAGTAAGCAAACGTAAACTAATACAATAACTTATAGATGGCTCGGAGAAAACAGTCAATATCAAGTCACATAAAGAAACAGACCATGATCACCTCAACACGCTCTCAAAACAAAGAATCCAGGGATCTTCAAGAAGAAAGTCCATTCCTGGGATAACTAGAGGCAGAATACAAAAGTTTAATACACAGAACCCTTCAAGACATCAGGAAAGAAATGAGGCAATAAGCAAAACAAGCCAAGGAACAAACAGATAAAGGAATTGAAGAAATCAGAAAGATTACTCAGGAACATAATGAAAAATTGAATAAACTGGAAAAATCCATAGACAGTAATCAGAAACTCAGAAGATTAACAATAAAATTACAGAAGTAGACAACTCAATAGAAAGTCAGAGGAGAAGAATTGAGCAAACAGAAGCTGGAATTCCTGAACTTGAAGATAAATCACTTGGCACTAATATATTTGAAGAAAAATCAAATAAAAATTAAAAAAAAAAATGAAGAAACCTTAAGAATCATGTGGGACTCTATCAAGAGAAAAAACCTACGAGCAATTGGAGTACCAGAACAGGGAGGGATAACAGAAAATACAGACAGAATTGTTGAAGATTTGTTGGCAGAAAACTTCCCTAATATCGTGAAAGATGAGAAGATATTATAGAACTCCTCAGAAGGTAGATGTTAAAAGAAAGTCACCAAGACATGTTATAATCAAACTTGCCAAAACCAAACATAAAGAGAGAATTTTAAGAGCAGCTAGGGATAAATGAAAAGTCATCTACAGAGGAGAGCCAATAAGAATAAGCTTGGACTACTCGGCAGAAACCATGCAGGCAAGAAGGCAATGGGCTAACTTATTTAAAAAATTGAAGGAAAAAAATTGCCAGCCAGGAATCATATATCCAGCAAAGCTGTCTCTTACATATGAAGGTGAAATTAGAATATTTCCAGATAAACAGAAGTTTAGGGAATTCATAAAAACCAAACCAAAAGTATAAGAAATACTAAAGGGAGTTCTTCAGTGAGAAAATCAATAATATCAGGTATCAACCCAAGACTAGAACACTGGGCAAGGCAATCGGAACTCGAGCCAGACAGGGTAATCAAAAAAACAAAGCAAGATTAAAAAAAAAAAAAAGCTCAAAACAAAGTAACAGTGATGTTATTATATAAAAGAAGACAACATTAAAACAATAAAGAGGGACTAAGAAATGTAATTACAGACATTCAATAATGGACAGGATGATACAGCAACACAAAGAAATAAAGTTAGTTTTAAATTTAGAAAAATAGAGGTAAATAATAAGGTAACCACAAAGTAGACAAACTATCCCACTCATAAAAATAAAGTACAAGGAAAAAGTAGACTCAGCAGAAACAAAATCAACAACACTGAATACAAGGAAAGGACAATGTATAAAGACAATCTACTCAGCACATAAAATTAACTGGAAAAAGAAACTCTCAACAACATACAAAAAAAAGATATTAAAATGATAGCACTAAATTCATACCTATCCATAATTATGCTCAATGTAAATGGACTAAATGAACCAATAAAGAGACAGAGAGTGGCAGAATGGATTAAAAAACACAATCCGTCTGTATGCTGCCTACAAGAGACACACCACAGACTTAGAGACACAAAAACTAAAACTCAAAGGATGGAAAAAAATATATCACACAAACAATAATAAAAAAAAAAAACGCAAGACTGGCAATATTAATTCCTGACAAAATAGACTTGAAAGTTAAATCCATCACAAAGGATAAGGAAGGACACTATATAAAGATTAAAGGGACAAAATACCAAGAAGATATAACCATATTAAATACGTATGCACCCAATGACAGAGCTGCAAGATACATAAAACAAACTCTATCAGCATTGAAAAGTGAGATAGACAGCTCCACAATAATAGTAGGAGACTTCAACACTCCACTTTTGGCGAAGGACAGAACATCCAGAAAGAAGCACGATAAAGACATGGAAGATCTAAATGCCACAATCAACCAACTTGACCTCATAGACATATGCAGAACACTCCACCCAACAGCAACCAAGTATAATTTTTTCTCCAGTGCACATGGAACATTCTCTAGAATAGACCACATATTAGGCCACAAAGCAACCCTTAGCAGAATATAAAACACTGAAATATTACAAAGCATCTTCTCAGACCTTAAGGCCATAAAAGTGGAAATCAATAACAGAAAAAGCAGGGCAAAGAAATCAAACACTTGGAAACTGAACAATACCCTGCTCAAAAAGAACTGGATTATAGAAGATATTAGGGATAGAATAAAAAATTCATAGAATCCAATGAGAATGAAAACACTTCCTATCAGAACCTTTGGGACACAGCGAAAGCAGTGCTCAGAGGTCAATTTATATCAATAAGTGCACACATTCAAAAAGAAGAAATGGTGAATATCAAAGAATTATCCCTACAACTCCAATAGAAAGAGAGCAACAAAAGAAACCCTCAGGCACCAGAAAAAAACAAATAATAAAAATTAGAGCAGAACAAAATGAAATACAAAACAGAAAAACAATTGAAAGAATTAACAAGGCCAAAAGCTGGTTCTTTGAAAAAATAAACAAAATTGATAAACTATTGGTCAAACTGACAAAATAGAGGAGAGGAAGAAAATAACCCGAATAAGAAATGAGATGAGTGGTATTGCAACAGACCCAAATGAAATTAAAAGAATCATATCAGATTACTATGGAAAATTGTACTCTAACAAATTTGAAAACCTAGAAGAAATGGATGATTTCCTAGAAAACACTACCTACCTAAACTAACACAAAGAGGTAGAACAACTAAATACATCCATAACAAAAAAATTGAAAAGGTAATCAAAAAACTCCCAACAAAAAAAAAGCCCTGGTCCAGAAGGCTGGCTTCACTGCAGAGTTCCACCAAACTATCAAAGAAGAGTTAATGCCGCAACTATTAAAGGTATTTCAGAGCATAGAAAAGGACGGAAGACTACGAAATTCATTCTATGAAGCCACCCAATCGTTGCTAGCAAAACGAGGTAAAACACCACAAAAAAAGAAAATTGCACACTTATATCCCTCGAGAACTAGGTGCCGTCCAGTCGGTTCCGACTCATAGCAACCCTATGCACAACAGAATGAAACACTGCCCGGTCCTGTGCCATCCTTACAATCGTTGTTATGCTTGAGCTCATTGTTGCAGCCACTGTGTCAATCCACCTCGCTGAGGGTCTTCCTCTTTTCCACTGACCCTGTACTCTGCCAAGAATGATGTCCTTCTCCAGGGACTGAACCCTCCTGACAACATGTCCAAAGAATGTAAGTTGCAGTCTCGCCATCCTTGCTTCTAAGGAGCATTCTGGTTGTACTTCTTCTAACACAGATTTGTTCATTCTTTTGGCCATCCATGGTATATTCAATATTCTTTGACAACACCACAATTCAAAGGCGTCAACTCTTCTTCAGTCTTCCTTATTCATTGTCCAGCTTTCACATGCATATGATGTGATTGAAAATACCATGGCTTGGGTCAGGCGCACCTTAGTCTTCAGGGTGACATCTCTGCTCTTCAACACTTTGAAGAGGTCTTTTGCAGCAGATTTGCCCAATGCAATGTGCCTTTTGATTTCTTGACTGCTGCTTCCATGGCTGTTGATTGTGGATCCAAGTAAAACAAAATCTTTGACAACTTCAATCTTTTCTCCTTTTATCATGATGTTGCTCATTGTTCCAGTTGTGAGGATTTTTGTTTTCTTTATGTTGAGGTGCAACCCATACTAAAGGCTGTGGTCTTTGATCTTCATTAGTAAGTACTTCAAGTCCTCTTCACTTTCAGCAAGCAAGGTTGTGTCATCTGCATAATGCAGGTTGTTAATGAGTCTTCCTCCAATCTTGATGCCCTGTTCTTCTTCATATAGTCTGGCTTCTAGTATTATTTGTTCAGCATACAGATTAAACCCTGGCAGCGTAGTGGTTAAGTGCTAGGGCTGCTAGCCAAGAGGTCAGCAGTTTGAATCCACCAGGCGCTCCTTGAAAATTCTATGGGGCAGTTCTACTCTGTCCTATAGGGGCACTATGAGTCGGAATCCACTTGACCCCACTGGGCTCATGACCTTAGATGGAAAAATCCTCAACAAAATTCTAGCTGAGAGAATTCAATGGCATATCAAAAAAATAATTCACCATGACCAAGTGGAATTCATACCAGGTACACAGTGTTTTTTTTTACACAGGTAAGGTTCAACATTAAAAAAACAATTAATGTAATCCATCACATAAATAAAACAAAAGACAATAATCACATGATTTTATCAAGCAATGCAGAAGAGTCATTTGACAAATTCCTATACTCATCATGAATAAAACTCTCAGCAAAATAGGAATGGAAGGAAAATTCCTCAACATAATAAAGGGCATTTATACAAAGCCAAAGCCAACATCATCCTAAATGGAGAGCGCCTGAAAGGATTCCCCTTAAGATTGGGGACCAGACAAGGATGCCCTTTTTCACCACTGTTATTCAACATTGTTCTGCAGGTCCTAGCCAGAGAAGTAAAGCGCATCCAGATTGGCAAGGAAGAAGTAAAAGTAGCTCTATTTGAAGATGACATGATTTTATACACAGAAAACCCTAAGCAATCCTCAAGAAAACTACTGAAAATAATAGAAGAGTTCAGGAGAGTATCGGGATACAAGATAAACATACAAAAATTAGTTGGATTCCTCTACACCAACAAGAAGAACATCGAAGAGGAACTCGCCAAATCAATACTATTTACAGTAGCTCCCAAGAAGATAAAATACTTAGAGATAAATCTTACCAGAGAAGTAAAACTCTTATACGAAGAAAACTACAATATGCTTCTGCAAGAAACCAAAAAGACCTACATAAGTGGAAAAACATACCTTGCTCATGGATAGGAAGACAACGTTACAAAAATGTCTATTCTACCAAAAGCGATCTATACATTTAATCCAATTCCAATCCAGATTCCAAGAACATTCTTTAATGAGATGAAGAAACAAATCACCAACTTCATATGGAAGGGAAAGAGGCCCCAGATAAGTAATGCATTAATGAAGAAGAAGAACAAAGTGGGAGGCCTTACTCTACCTGATTTTAGAACCTATTATACCACCACAGTAGTCAAAACAACCTGGTACTGGTACAACAACAGATACATAGACCAATAGAACAGAATTGAGAATCCAGACATAAATCCATCCACATATGAGCAGTTGATATTTGACAAAGGCCCCAAAACAGTTAAATGGGGAAAAGACAGTCGTTTTAACAAATGGTGCTGGCATAACTGGATTTCCGTCTGCAAAAAAATGAAACAATACCAATACCTCATTCCAGGCACAAAAACAAGCTCAAAATGGATCAAAGACCTAAATATAAAATATAAAACGGTAAAGGTCCTGGAAGATAAAATAGGGACAACATTAGGAGCCCTAATACATGGCATAAGCAGTATACAAAACATTACTAACAATACAGAAGAAAAACTAGATAACTGGGAGCTCATAAAAATCAAACACTTATGCTCATCCAAAGACTTCATCAAAGGAGTAAAAAGATTGCCTACAGACTGGGAAAAGTTTTTAGCTATGACATTTCCGATCAGCACCTGATCTCTGAAATCTACATGATACTGCAAAAACTCAACTGCGAAAAGACAAATAACTCAAAAAATGGGCAAAAGATATGAACAGACACTTCACTAAAGAAGACATTCAGACAGCTAACAGATACTTGAGGAAATGCTCATGATCTTTAGCCATTAGAGAAATGAAATCAAAACTACAGTGAGATTCCATCTCACTCCAACAAGGTTGGCAATAATCCAAAAAATACAAAACAGTAAATGTTGGAGAGGCTGTGGAGAGATTGGAACACTTATACACTCCTGGTTTGAATGTAAAATGGTACAACCATTTTGGAAATCGATTTGGAGCTTCCTTAAAAAGCTAGAAATAGAATCACCATATGATACAGCAATACCACTCCTCGAAATATATCCTGGAGAAATAAGAGCCTTTACACGAACAGATATATGCTTACCCATGTTCACTGCAGCACTGTTTACGATAGCAAAAAGATGGAAGCAACCAAGGTGTCTATCAACGGATGAATGGATAAATAAATTATGGTATATTCACACAATGGTATACTGTGCATCGATAAAGAACAGTGATGAATCTGTGAAACATTTCATAACATGGAGGAATCTGGAAGGAATTATTCTGAGTGAAATTAGTCAGCTGAAAAAGGATAAATATTGTATAAGACCACTATTATAAGAACTCGAGAAATAGTTTAAACAGATTAGAAAATATTATTTGATGGTTATGAGAAGGGGAAGGGAGGGAGGGTGCGAGAGGGGTATTCACTAATTAGAGAGTGTATAAGAACTACTTTAGCTGACGAGGAAGACAACACACAATACAGTCGAGGTCAGCACAACTGGACTAATCGTAAAACAAAGAAGTGTCTGGAATAAATTGAACAACTTCGAAGGCCAGTGTGGCAGGGACAGGGTTTTGGGGACCATGGTTTCAGGTGACATCTAAGTCAACTGGCATAATAAAATCTATTAAGAAAACATTCTGCATCCCACCTTGGAGAGAGGCGTCTGGGGTCTAAAATGCTAGCAAGCGGCCATCTAAGATGCATCAATTGGTCTCAACTTACCTGGATTAAAGGAGAATGAAGAACACCAAAGACACGAGGTAATTATGAGCCCCAGAGACAGAATGGGCCACATTAACCACAGACTACATCAGCCTGGGACCGGAAGAGCTAGATGGTGCCTGGCTACAACTGATGACTGCCCTGTCAGGGAACAAAACAGAGAACCCCTGAGGGAGCAGGAGAGCAGTGGGATGCACACACCAAATTCTTGTAAAAAGCCCAGACTTAATGGTCTGACTAAGACTAGAAGTACCCTGGTGGTCATGGCCCCCAGATCTTCTGTTGGCCCAGGACAGGAACCATTCCCAAAGCCAACTCTTCAGACAGGGATTGGACTGGACAATGGGTTGGAGAGGGATGTTAGTGAGGAGTGAGCTTCCTGGATCAGGTGGACACTTGAGACTAGGTTGTCATCTCCTTCCTAGAAGGGTGATGAGAGGGTAGAGGAGGTTTGAAGCTGGCGAAATGGACAAAAAAGAGAGTGGGGGGAGGGAGCAGTTTGTCTCATTAGGGGGAGAGCAACTGGCAGTATGTAGCAAGGTGAATATAAGTTTTTGTGTGAGAGACCGACTTGATTTGTAAACTTTCACTTAAAGCACAATAAAAATTAAAAAAAAACTTTCTGAAAAAAAAAAGAAAAGAAGTTTATTTTCTCACAGTCGAGTAGGCTACAAGTCCAAATTCAGGGCATCAGCTCTAGGGGAAGGCACTCTTTCTCTGGTGGCTCTGGAGGAAGGCCATTGTAATGAATCAGTTTTCCCTTGGTCTGTGAGCATCTTGGCACAGGAATCTAAGGTCCAAATGTTGCGCTCTGCTCCTGGTGCTGCTGTCTTGGTGGTGTCAGGTTCAACCTCTCTGCTGGCTTCCCTTTCCTTTTATCTCTTGAGAGATCAAAGGTGGTACAGGACACAGCCAAGGGAAACCCCCTTTACATTGGATCAGGGATGTGACCTAGTAAGGGTGTTACAATCCCACCCTAATCCCCTTTAACATAAAGTTACAATCACAAAATGGAAGACAATTACAGAACACTGGGAATCATGGCCTAACCAAGTTGATACACACATTTTGGCGGGGGACATAATACAGTCCGTGACATCCACCTTTTAGTATATTTTAGACACTGGCTCTTTTAGTCAGAAATAGGTTGAATAAAAGTGCTTGTTTACTAGTAGTTTACCAACAGTTTTGAGGATGGATCCCCAGTTGAATACACACAATCACACTGACTTCCTTTGCGGTGCCTCAATAAGTCCCCCTTGCCTTCATAGCACTGATCCCTAGAACAAAACACAGCTCTATAAGCAAGTCAATTAAAAATAAAGCATTGGACATTGAACATCACTATAGGCATAAGTGCATATTGGTTCTGTGCTGGTTACCAGAAACTAATTCTCATAATTAATTTATATTTTTGTAAGTCTTTTTCTTGCTCCATATACCCAGAGTTTTGTGTACATAAAATGAATATTCCACATGTAGTTTTCTCACAAATATTACCCAGCATCATTCATTTTTTTTTTTTTTGGACCATTCACTCAACATTCAAGAATAAATTGAAGTAAAGGAAATATTCTTATGGTTATTTAACTCTAATGATGAAGAAGTTACATAGCGGGTCCTTGGTTCACTTTAGAAGTCTCTACCTGATGCAGTTCCACACAGCAACATGTACCTTCACCTCAGCACAGGAAGAAAGACAGCTTTGTCTCAATATTTGCAACTACTCCTCACCTTCTACTAAGGTAAAAATTCTTCAGCCTGCCAAGGACATTATTCAAGAATTGGCTCCAAATCTTTCCTTGAAAAGTACACTGAACTGAAAAATCTTATAAAAATGTTAAATTTTTATTATTAGGCAAACCCACTATTTACTCAAATTATTGTCTCTATATGAATTATATATATATATATTTATATACAAGAAGCTGGACTATATGAAGAACAGGCATCAGGATTGGAGGAAGACTCATTAACAACCTGCGTTATGCAGAAGACACAACCTTCCTTGCTTAAAGTGAAGAGGACTTGAAGCACTAATGAAAATCAAAGACCACAGCCTTCAGTGTGGACTGCACCTCAACATAAAGAAAACAAAAATCCTCACAACTGGAACAATGAGCAACATCATGATAAACGGAGAAAAGATTGAAGTTGTCAAGGATTTCATTTTACTTGGATCCACAATCAACAGCCACGGAAGCAGCAGTCAAGAAATCAAAAGATGCATTGCACTGGGCAAATCTGCTGCAAAGGACCTCTTCAAAGTGTTGAAGAGCAGAGATGTCACCCCGAAGACTAAGGTGCGCCTGACCCAAGCCATGGTATTTTCAATCACATCATATGCATGTGAAAGCTGGACAATGAATAAGGAAGACTGAAGAAGAGTTGACGCCTTTGAATTGTGGTGTTGGCGAAGAATATTGAATATGCCATGGACTGCCAAAAGAACGAACAAATCTGTCTTGGCAGAAGTACAACCAGAATGCTCCTTAGAGGCAAGGATGGCGAGACTGCATCTTACATACTTTGGACATGTTGTCAAGAGGGATCAGTCCCTGGAGAAGGATATCTTGCTTGGCAGAGAACACGGTCAGCGGAAAAGAGGAAGACCCTCAAGGAGGTGGATTGACACAGTGGCTGCAACAATGAGCTCAAGCGTAACAATGATTGTAAGGATGGCTCAGGACAGGGCAGTGTTTCATTCTGTTGTGCACAGGGTCGCTATGAGTTGGAACCTACTCGATGGCACCTAAGAACAACGACAATGTAAATTTTTTACCACTCTGCTGCTTAAAGCAACAATCAGTTGTGTAATAATGTGTACATTATTACATTTCAAATTATAAAGTGATGTTCCAATGGTTTGAAGAGTTGGAGGGACTATTGTGGCTAGAGAATACTGAATCAAGAAATATTTTGAGATAAAAGTTTCAACAGCAAATGTGTTTTATAACTATAGGTGTACTTGTAGGTAAATGTTTAAGGTAATAATTTGGATGGCTAAAAAAGACAAAAACAAATAAAAACACATTAAACAGCAGAATAAGTCAATAGATATCTATTATCAGGACAGATACAAACAGAGAACAAAGAATGAAAAATAAGTGAAGCAGGGATTACCAGCATTATGCAAAAGAGCTGAGCATCTTGACACTGAAATAAAATAGCTAGATGCTTCAAAATGTGCATCCAACAGCTTTTCCCTTTAGCAGGTATTGCAATTTCTGATTTATTGAATTATACTAGTAGTCTATGTCAATCAAGTATAATTTTTACTTAATAAATCATTTACAAGTCTAATGCTATAGACAAAAGGCCTAAATCATTACATAAACATAGCTTTGCTGACAACTGTTCCCATTCTGAACCCATTAATTTTCCCTTTACCACTTCCTAGATAGCTTTGAAAATCTTCCCAAAGCTGTAAACTCAAGTTCTAGTCCCACCACCTTTTTATGCCACACTGATTACTCTGTGTCCTCGTGAAGTCATTTTTTTTTATGTCCTATAGCAATGTGGTCACTATCGTTGACCCTTAACATGTTTACTGACTTATTATGCCCTTTACCTGTTGTCGAAGCCTTGCTATTTGTTTTTAAATGCCTTTTTTATTTCTCTAGCTTAAGACTTAAAACAGTGTTCTGTTTGTCATTGTTGTTTTCTTTTATTATATTTCTTCTTGTTCACTCACAGATTTCAGATATCATTAAACATATCGATAATTACACTTTTGTGGAGACAGACTGGGATTTAGAATCAAGTTTCAGTTACCTGGGTTTTACTTTCTTCATTGACTAGCTGTAATACTTACCATAAAACTTAGTTGCACTATTTGTAAAACAGGTCACAATCTATTTTTTTTAGAAATATACTTTTTTAATTTCAAAATATAAACGATATTAACTTTAGATTTTTCTTAGAATAAAAAAATCAAACCAAACCTGTTTCATCAAGTTGATCCCAACTCATAGCGACCCTACAGGACAGAGTAGAGCAGCCCCATAGGGTTTTCAAGGAGCAGCTGGTGGATTTGAACTGCCGGCCTTTTGGTTAGCACCAAGCTGTAATCCACTATGCCACCAGGGGTCATTTCTTGTAATAAGTCAGATTAATTGATAAGGTTATATTCCATCTATGTATTTAGTACATGAAGTATGTCAAAGAGCATTATCTAATGTTTAAAATTTTAGAATGTAAATTGATCAAAAATTAAAATAAATTCCAAATATTTCTTGTGATAAGTAAGATAAATGATTAGCTCAAGATCTAACAAGGGATTTAAAGGCCTTTGAGACCAGTCGGCGCTCCTGTTTTTACCCATTGTAAATGCCAGAAACTTAGCATCAGTCTCTGAATAGCCATTATGATGCTAACACAGTAGATGGTCAGGAGTGAACAGGCTACTATTTTCACATGTTTTGCTGGCTAATAGACATAAATTATCTTTACCGTCTTTTTTTTTATCTTTTACTTTTGAAGAATGAAGGCAATTATTCATGTCATATTACGCACAATAGAGCCCAGAGTGTTTGTAGTGTTCATTACTTAAAATTTCTCACCACTTTCATCATTATTTTTTGTATAGGAAACTCAGGAATCCAGGAGATATTATATAATGTCCAGAAATGCTTACATTGTACCAATAAAGTGGGAGCCATTATATCATTAAGGGAAATATCATCGACACAACGTTGGCTTTTTGATTAGACAGGCTTGTGTTTGTAAGTTCACCCTGCCTCTTTTGGCTGATGACTTTAGGTATGCTTCTTTACTTTCCTTAGTCTTGTTTGCTTTACTCAACCACAAAATGGGATGATGACCCTCATCTGGAAAGAATATATATATATATATATATATGTGTGTGTGTGTATATATATATGTATGTATGTGTGTGTATGTGTGTACATACATATGAAACTTACTTATGACAATGGATGAAACAAAGTCAATGCTAACAAATATCGATATTTTGCCTACCTCCCTTCTTTAATCACGCCAAATGTCTAGACAGTTTGCTAAGTATTGTTTCCCTCCTTCCTTTCTTCTTTCCTCGTTTCCTTCTTTCTTTATATGCTATCTCCTTTTATTCCCAGGTCAATTTCATTGTGACTTCACAAATGCTAGGTTGAATTCCCATGTTTGTATGCTATTAGGGATATGCATCTAAGTATGCAAATTAACCTTTCTGAATTTGAAATATAGATAATTCCTGCCCTGCCTGCCTCATATGGCATGGGAAAGCTATTTGAAATAGTAAGAAAATATAAATGTGCTACTTATTCATTCATCTATTGAATCCATACATTAGGATAGATAATTTACCTGTCATGTTGAAGTGATAAATTTATAAATATAGATGTTAATATTTTGTTATTAATGTAAGAGTAAGTTAGGATTTCAAAAGGATTGCGTCTCTATATGTGGATGGATTTATGTCTGGAGTATCAAGTCTGTTCCTTTGGTCCACGTATCTGTTGTTGTACCAGTACCAGGCTGTTTTGACTACTGTGGAGGTATAATAGGTTCTAAAATCAGGTAGAGTGAGGCCTCCCACTTTCTTCTTCTTTTTCAGTAATACTTTACTTATCTGGGGCTTCTTTCCCTTCCATATGAAACTGGTGATTTGTTTCTCCACCTCATTAAAAAATGTCATTGGAATTTGGATTAAAATTGCATTAAATCTGTAAATAGCTTTTGGTAGAATAGACATTTTTACAATGTTGAGTCTTCCTATCCATAAGCAAGGTATGTTTTTCCACTTACGTAGGTCTCTTTTGGTTTCTTGCAGAAGTGGTTTGTATAGTTTTGTTTGTATAAGTCTTTTACTTCTCTGGTAAGATTTATTCCTAAGTATTTTATCTTCTTGGAGCCTACTGTAAATGGTATTGATTTGGTGATTTCCTCCTCTAGGTTTTTTTTTTGTTGTTGGTGTAGAGGAATCCAGCTGATTTTTGTATGTTTATCTTTTGTCCTGATACTCTGCTGAACTCTTCTATTAGTTACAGTAGTTTTCTTAAGGATTCCTTAGGGTTTTCTGTGTATAAGATCACATCACCTGCAAATACAGATACTTTTACATTTTCCTTGCCAATCTGGATGCCCGTTATTTCTTTATCTAGACTAATTGCTCTGGCTAGGACTTCCAGCACAATGTTGAATAAGATTGGTGATAAAGGGCATCCTTGTCTGGTTTCCGATCTCAAGGGGAATGCTTTCAGGCTCTCTCCATTTAGGATGATGTTGGCTATTGGCTTTGTATAAATGCCCTTTATTATGTTGAGGAATTTTCCTTCTATTCCTATTTTGCTAAGAGTTTTTATCAGGAAGGAGTGTTGAACTTTGTCAAATACCTTTTCTGTATCAATTCATAAAATCATGTGTGTCTCATTTTTTGTTTTATTTATATGATGCATTACATTAATTGTTTTTCTAATATTGAACCATCCCTGCATACCTGGTATGAATCCCACTTGGTCATAGGATATTATTTTTTGATGTGTTTTTGAATTCTATTATCTAGAATTTTGTTGAGGATTTTTGCATCTAAGTTCATGAGGGATATAGGTCTTTAATTTTCTTTTTTTGTGGTGTCTTTAGCTGGTTTTGGTATCAGGGTTATGGTGGCTTCATAGAATGAGTTTGGTAGTATTCCATCTTTTTCTATCCTCTGAAATACCTTTAGTAGTAGCACTGTTAACTCTTCTCCGAGAGTTTCATAGAACACTGCAGAGAGGCTGCCCTGTCCGGGGCTTTTTTATGGTTGTGTTTTTTGATTACCTTTTCAATATCTTCTTTCAGTGTGGGTCTATTTAGTTGTTCTACCTCTGTTTGTGTTAGTTTAGGCAGATTTTGTGTTTCTAGGAATTCTTTCATTTCTTCTAGGCTTTCAATTTTCTTAGAGTACAATTTTTCACAGTAGGCTGATATGATTCTTTTAATTTCTTTTGGGTCTGTTGTAATATTGCCCATCTCATTTCTTCTTTGGGTGATTTGCTGCCTCTCCTGTTTTTCTTTTGTCAGTTTGACCAATGGTTTATCAATTTTGTTGATTTTTTCAAAGATCCAGCTTTTACTCTTGGTAATTCTTTCAATTGTTTTTCTTTTTTTCTATTTCATTTAGTTCTGCCGTAATTATTATTATTTCTTTTCTTCTGGTGCCTGAGGGTTTCTTTTATTGCTCTCTTTCTATTCAAGTTGTAGGGATAATGCTTTAATTTTGG
Source organism: Loxodonta africana (assembly GCF_030014295.1). NCBI lineage: Eukaryota > Metazoa > Chordata > Mammalia > Proboscidea > Elephantidae > Loxodonta > Loxodonta africana. The sequence continues at coordinate 29,218 of NW_026975264.1, read as the reverse complement.
CCCTTTCTTCTTTTTGTATATGTGCATTTACTGTGATATAAATGGACCTCTGAGCAGGCTTTCTCTGTGTCCCAAATGTTCTGATAGGAAGTGTTTTCATTCTCATTGGATTCTATGAATTTGTTTACTTCATCCTTAATGTATTCTATAGTCCAGTCTTTTTTTGAGCAGGTAATTTTTCAGTTTCCAAGTGTTTGATTCCTTTGCCCAGTTTTTTTGTTAATGATTTCTACTTTTATGGTCTTATTGGCAGAGAAGATGCTTTGTAATATTTCAATGTTTTGGATTCTGCTGAGGCTTGCTTTACGACCTAATATGTGGTCTATTCTAGAGAATGTTCCATGTGCACTAGAAAAAAAAAAAAAAAAAAACACTCACCTGCTGTTGGGAGGAGTGTTCTGTATATGTCTATGAGGTCAAGTTGGTTGATTGTAGCATTTAGATCTTCCGTGTCTTTACTGAGCTTCTTTCTGGATGTCCTGTCTGTCACTGAAAGTAGTGAGTGCATAGAAGTCTTCTACTATTATTGAGGAGCTGCCTATCTCACTTTTCAATGCTGACAGAGTTTGTTTTATGTATCTTGCAGCCCTGTCATTGGGTGCATAAATATTTATTATGGTTATATCCTCCCAGTGTATTGTCCCTTTAATCATTACATAGTGAAAGTGTCCTTCCTTATCTTTTGTGGTGGATTTAACTTTAAAGCCTATTTTGTCAGAAATTAATATTGGTACTCCTGCTCTTTTTTCATTGTTCTTTGCTTGATATATTTTTTCCATCCTTTGAGTTTTAGTTTGTTTGTGTCTCTAAGTCTAAGGTGTGTCTCTTGTAGGCAGCATATAGAGAGATCATGTTTTTTTAATCCATTCTGCCACTCTCTGTCTCTTTATTGGTGCACTCAGTCCATTTACATTCAGGGTAATTATGGATAGGTATCTTAGTGCTATTATTTTTATGTCTTTTTTTGTGTGTTGTTGACAGTTTCTTTTTCCCACTTAATTTTTTGTGCTGAGTAGACATATTGTCTTTTCCTCATATTCGTTGATGATTTTGTTTCTGCTGAGTACTTTTTTTTTTTATTTCGATGAGTGGGATAGTTTGTCTCCTTTGTGGTTACCTTATTATTTACCCCTATTTTCTAAATTTAAACCTAACTTTTCTTTGTATAGCCTTGTCCTCCTCTCCATATGAAAGATCTATGACTACATTTCTTGGTCCTTCTTTATTGTTTTAATGTTGTCTTCTTTTACATAATGACATTGCTGTTTTCCTATTTTGAGCATTTTTTAAAATAATTTTTATTGTGCTTTAAGTGAAAGTTTACAAATCAAGTCATTCTGTCACAGAAAAACCCATATACACCTTGCTACACACTCCCAATTACTCTCCCCCTAACGAGACAGCCCACTCTCTCCCTCCACTCTCTCTTTTTGTGTCCATTTAGCCAGCTTCTGACCCCCTCCACCTTCTCATCTCCTCTCCAGGCAGGAGATGCCAACATAGTCTCAAGTGTCCACCTGATCCAAGAAGCTCACTCCTCACCAGCATCCCTCTCCAACCCATTGTCCAGTCCAATCCCTGTCTGAAGAGTTGGCTTTGGGAATGGTTCCTCTCCTGGGCCAACAGAATGTCTGGGGACCACGATCAGGGGGGTCCTTCCAGTCTCAGTCAGACCATTAAGTCTGGTTTTATGAGAATTTGGTGTCTGCATCCCACTGCTCTCCTGCTCCCTCAGGTGTTCTCTGTTGTGCTCCCTGTCAGGGCAGTCATCGGTTGTAGCCAGGCACTATCTAGTTCTTCTGGTCTCAGGATGATGTAGTATCTGGTTCATGTGGCCCTTTCTGTCTCTTGAGCTCGTAATTGCCTTGTGTCCTTAGTGTTCTTCATTCTCCTTTGATCCAGGTGGGTTGAGACCAATTGATGCATCTTAGATGGCTGCTTGCTAGCGTTTAAGACCCCAGATGCCACTCTTCAAAGTGGGAACCTGCACCACCTTTTTTCTCTCAAGAGATAAAAGGAAAGGGAAGCAAGCAGAGAGTTGGGGACTTCGTACCACCAAGAAAGCAGCACCAGGAGCAGAGTGTGTCCTTTGGATACTGGGTCCCTGTGCCTGAGAAGCTCTTTGACCAGGGGAGGATATGAGGACAAGGACCTTCCTCCAGAGCTGAGAGAGAGAAAGCCTTCCCCTTGACCCGATGCCCTGAACCTACTAGACTGCGAGAAAATAAATTTCTCTTTGTTAAAGCCATCCACTTGTGGTATTTCTGTTATGGCAGCACTAGATGACTAAGAATTGGCATGAAAAAATACTATTGTATTTGAGAGCCCTTTATATTATTACAAGAAATTTCACCATTACATTTTTGTCAATGAAAGAAAATGCACAACTGTTAGATTTAGAGAATAATTGCATTGTTAAAATAAGATTCCAAGGATCCTGATTTAATAAGGAAGAAAGGCTTTTCTGACAATAGGGTGGAAAACAGAAGGATATTGCTGCCTTTCACATCATCTACTGGTGCAAAATTTCTTGTTAGTGGTGATGATCATGAATTGAAAGAGAATATAATTAGAAAAACATTATCAGGAATTTTATGGTCATTTCAATTATAAAGTCTAATACAAAAAAAATTATGTTGTCATTGAATCACACATATAAACATTGTTAAATTGGCAAATGTTTCGTTATATATATATTTTTTATTAACTTTTATTGAGCTTCAAGTGAACGTTTACAAATCAAGTCAAACTGTCACATATAAGTTTATATACACCTTACTCCGTACTCCCACTTCCTCTCCCCCTAATGAGTCAGCCCTTCCAGTCTCTTCTTTCGTGACAATTTTGCCAGTTTCTGACCCTCTCTACCCTCCTATCTCCTCTCCAGACAGGAGATGCCAACACAGTCTCAAATGTCCACCTGGTACAAATAGCTCCCTCTTCATCAGCATCTCTCTCCTACCCACTGTCCAGTCCCTTTCATGTCTGATGAGTTGTCTTCGGGAATGGTTCCTGTCCTGGGCCAACAGAAGGTTTGGGGACCATGACTGCCGGGATTCCTCTAGTCTCAGTCAGACCATTGAGTATGGTCTTTTTGTGAGAATTTGGGGTCTCCATCCCACTGATCTCCTGCTCCCTCAGGGTTTTTCTGTTGTGCTCCCTGTCAGGGCAGTCATCGGTTGTGGCCGGGCACCAACTAGTTCTTCTGGTCTCAGGATAATGTAGGTCTCTGGTTCATGTGGCCCTTTCTGTCTCTTGGGCTCTTAGTTGTCGTGTGACCTTGGTGTTCTTAATTCTCCTTTGATCCAGGTGGGTTGAGACCAATTGATGCATCTTAGATGGCCGCTTGTTAGCATTTAAGACCCCAGATGCCACATTTCAAAGTGGGATGCAGAATGTTTTCATAATAGAATTATTTTGCCAATTGACTTAGAAGTCCCCTTAAACCATGGTTCCCAAACCCCCGCGCTTGCTCCGCTGACCTTTGAAGCATTCAGTTTATCCAGGTAACTTCTTTGCTTTTCGTCCAGTCCAGTTGAGCTGACCTTCCATGTATTGAGTATTGTCCTTCCCTTCACCTAAAGCAGTTCTTATCTACTAATTAATCAGTAAAAAACCCTCTCCCACCCTCCCTCTCTCCCCCCCTCGTAACCACAAAAGTATGTGTTCTTCTCAGTTTATACTATTTCTCAAGATCTTATAATAGTGGTCTTATACAACATTTGTCCTTTTGCTTCTGACTAATTTCACTCAGCGTAATGCCTTCCAGGTTCCTCTATGTTATGAAATGTTTCACAGATTCTTCACTGTTCTTTATGGATGCATAGTATTCCATTGTGTGAATATACCACAATTTATTTATCCATTTATCCGTTGATGGACACCTTGGTTGCTTCCAACTTTTTGCTATTGTAAACAGAGCTGCAATAAACATGGGTGTGCATATATCTGTTTGTGTAAAGGCTCTTATTTCTCTAGGGTATATTCCGAGGAGTGGGATTTCTGGGTTGTATGGTAGTTCTTTTTCTAACTGTTTAAGTGAAGGCCATATAGATTTCCAAAGTGGTTGTACCATTTTACATTCCCACGAGCAGCGTATAAGAGTTCCAATCTCTCCGCAGCCTCTCCAACATTTATCATTTTGTGTTTTTTGGATTAATGCCAGCCTTGTTGGAGTGAGATGGAATCTCATCGTAGTTTTAATTTGCATTTCTCTAATGGCTAATGATCGAGAGTGTTTTCTCATGTATCTGTTAGCTGCCTGAATATCTTCTTTAGTGAAGTGTGTGTTCATATCCTTTGCCCACTTCTTGATTGGGTTGTTTGTCTTTTTGTGGTTGAGTTTTGACAGAATCATGTAGGTTTTAGAGATCAGGCGCTGGTCGGAGATGTCAGAGCTGAAAATTCTTTCCCAATCTGTAGGTGGTCTTTTTACTCTTTTGGTGAAGTCTTTAGATGAGCATAGGTGTTTGATTTTTAGGAGCTCCCAGTTATCTGGTTTCTCTTCGTCATTTTTGGTAATGTTTTGTATTCTGTTTATGCCTTGTATTAGGGCTCCTAAGGTTGTCCCTATTTTTTCTTCCATGATCTTTATCATTTTAGTCTTTATGTTTAGGTCTTTGATCCACTTGGAGTTAGTTTTTGTGCATGGTGCGAGGTATGGGTGCTGTTTCATTTTTTTTGCAAATGGATATCCAGCTATGCCAGCACCATTTGTTAAAAAGACTATCTTTTCCCCAATTAACTGACACTGGGCCTTTGTCAAATATCAGCTGCTCATACGTGGATGGATTTATATCTGGGTTCTCAATTCTGTTCCATTGGTCTATGTGCCTGTTGTTGTACCAGTACCAGGCTGTTTTGACTACTGTGGCTCTATAATAGGTTCTGAAATCAGGTAGAGTGAGGCCTCCCACTTTCTTCTTCTTTTTCAGGAATGCTTTGCTTATCCGAGGCTTCTTTCCCTTCCATATGAAGTTGATGATTTGTTTGTCTATCACATTAAAAAATGTCGTTGGAATTTGGATTGGAAGTGCATTGTATGTATAGATGGCTTTTGGTAGAATAGACATTTTTACTATGTTGTCTTCCTATCCATGAACAAGGTATATTTTTCCACTTATGTAGGTCCTTTTTAGTTTCTTGCACTAGTACTTTATATGTTTCTTTGTATAGGTCTTTTACATGTTTGGTAAGATTTATTCCTAAGTATTTTACCTTCTTGGGGGCTACTGTGAATGGTATTGATTTGGTTATTTCCTCTCCGATGTTCTTTTTGTTGATGTAGAGGAATCCAAGTGATTTTTGTATGTTTGTCTTGTAACCTGAGACTCTGCCAAACTCTTCTATTAGTTTCAGTAGTTTTCTGGAGGATTCCTTAGGGTTTTCTGTGTATAAGATCATGGCATCTGCAAATAGAGATAATTTTACTTCCTCCTTGCCAATCCGGATGCCCTTTATTTCTTTGTCTACCCTAATTGCTCTGGCTAGGACCTCTAGCACAATGTTGAATAAGAGCGGTGATAAAGGGCATCCTTGTCTGGTTCCTGTTCTCAAGGGAAATGCTTTCAGGCTCTCTCCATTTAGAGTGATGTTGGCTGTTGGTTTTGTATAGATGCCCTTTATTATGTTGAAGAATTTTCCTTCAATTCCTATTTTGGTGAGAGTTTTTATCATAAATGAGTGTTGGACTTTGTCAAATGCCTTCTCTGCATCAATTGATAAGATCATGTGGTTTTTGTCTTTTGTTTTATTTATATGGTGGATTACATGAATGTTTTTTCTAATGTTAAACCAGCCCTGCATACCTGGTATAAATCCCACTTGGTCATGGTAGATTAATTTTTTTGATATGTTGTTGGGTTCTATGGGCTAGAATTTTATTGAGGATTTTTGCATCTATGTTCATGAGGGATACAGGTCTGTAATTTTCTTTTTTGTGATGTCTTTACCTGGTTTTGGTATCAGGGAGATGGTGGCTTCATAGAATGAGTTAGGTAGTATTCCATCATTTTCTCTGCTTTGAAATACCTTTGGTAGTAGTGGTGTTAACTCTTCTCTGAAAGTATGGTAGAACTCTGCAGCAAAGCCATCTGGGTCAGGGCTTTTTTTTGTTGGGAGTTTTTTGATTACCGTTTCAGTCTCTTTTTTTGTTATGGGTCTATTTAGTTGTTCTACTTCTGATTGTGTTAGTTTAGGTAGGTAGTGTTTTTCAAGGAATTCATCCATTTCTTCTAGGTTTGTGAATTTGTTAGAGTACAATTTTTCATAATAATCTGATATGATTATTTTAATTTCAGTTGGGTCTGTTGTGATGTGGCCCATCTCATTTCTTTTTCAGGTTATTTGTTTCCTTTCCTATATTTCTTTAGTCAGTCTGGCCAATGGTTTATGAATTTTGTTAATTTTTTAAAGAACAAGCTTTTGGCTTTGTTAATTCTTTCGATTGTTTTTCTGTTCTCTAATTCATTTAGTTCAGCTCTAATTTTTATTGTTTTCTTCTGGTGCCTGATGGATTCTTTTGTTGCTCACTTTCTATTTGTTCAAGTTGTAGGGACAGTTCTCTGATTTTCGCTTTTTTCTTCTTTTTGTATGTGTGCATTTATCGATATAAATTGACCTCTGAGCACTGCTTTTGCTGTGTCCCAGAGGTTTTGATAGGAAGTATTTTCATTCTTGTTGCATTCTATGAATTTCCTTATTCCCTCCTTGATGTCTTCTATAAGCCAGTCTTTTTTCAGGAGGGTATTGTTCAGTTTCCAAGTATTTCATTGCTTTTCCCTAATTTTTCTGTTATTGATTTCCACTTTTATGGACTTGTGGTCTGAGAAGATGCCGTAATATTTCAATGTTTTGGATTCTGCAAAGGTTTGTTTTATGACCTAATATGTGGTCTATTCTAGAGAATGTTCCATGTGCGCTAGAAAAAAAAGTATATTTTGCAGCAGTTGGGTGGAGAGTTCTGTATAAGTCAATGAGGTCAAGTTGGTTGATTGTTGTAATTAGGTCTTCCGTGTCTCTATTGAGCTTCTTACTGGATGTCCTGTCCTTTTCCGAAAGTGGTGTGTTGAAGTCTCCTACTATATTTGTGGACGTGTCCACCTCACTTTTCAGTTGAGTTAAAATTTGATTTATGTATTTTGCAGCCCTGTCATAGGGTGCATAAATTATATGGTTATATCTTCCTGATCAATTGTCCCTTTAATCATTATGTAGTGTCCTTCTTTATCTTTTGTGGTGGATTTAACTTTAAAGTCTATTTTGTCAGAAATTAATATTGCTACTCCTCTTCTTTTTTGCTTATTGTTTGCTTGATATATTTTTTTTCCATTCTTTGAGTTTTAGTTTGTTTGTGCCTCTAAGTCTAAGGTGTGTCTCTTGTAGGCAGCATATAGACGGATCATGTTTCTTTATCCAGTCTGAGACTCTCTGTCTCTTTATTGGTGCATTTAGTCTATTTACATTCAGCGTAATTGTAGATAAGTAAGTGTTTAGTGTTGTCATTTTGATGCCTTTTTATGTGTGTTGTTGACAATTTTATTTTTCCACTTACTTTTTTGTGCTGAGACGTTTTTCTTTGTAAATTGTGTGTTCCTCATTTTCATAGTATTTGACTTTATGTTTGCTGCGTCATTACTTTTTTCTTGGTTTTTATTTTGAGTTATGGAGTTGTTATACCTCTTTGTGGTTGCCTTAATATTTACCCCTATTTTTCTAAGTAAAAACCTAACTTGTATTGTTCTATATCGCCTTGTATCCCTCTCCATATGGCAATTCTATGCCACCTGTATTTAGTCCCTCTTTTTGATTATTGTGATCTTTTACATATTGACTTCAATGATTCCGTGTTTTGAGCATTTTTTTTAATTAATCTTAATTTGTTTTTGTGATTTCCCTATTTGAGTTGATATCAGGATGTTCTGTTCTGTGACCTTGTGTTGTGTTGGTATCTGAAATTATTGGTTTTCTGACCAATTTCCTTTAGTATTTCTTGTAGCTTTCATTTGGTTTTTGCAAATTCTCTAAGCTTGTGTTTATCTGTAAATACCTTAATTTCGCCTTCATATTTCAGAGAGAGTTTTGCTGGATATATGATCCTTGGCTGGCAGTTTTTCTCCTTCAGTGCTCTGTATATGTCATCCCATTCCCTTCTTGCCTGCATGGTTTCTGCTGAGTAGTCTGAACTTATTCTTCTTCATTCTCCCTTGTAGGAGACCTTTCTTTTCCCCCTGGCTGCTTTTAAAATTTTCTCTTTATCTTTGGTTTTGGCAAGTTTTGATGATAATATGTCTTGGTGTTTTTCTTTTTGGATCAATCTTAAATGGGGTTCGATGAGCATCTTGGATAGATATCCTTTCATCTTTCATGATGTCAGGGAAGTTTTCTGTCAGCAGATCTTCAACTAATTTCTCTGTGTTTTCTGTCCTTCCTCCCTGTTCTGGGACTCCAATCACATGCAAGTTATCCTTCTTGATAGAGTCCCACATGATTCTTAGGGTTTCTTCATTTTTTTTTAATTCTTTTATCCGATTTTTTTCCAGCTATGTTGGTGTTAATTCCCTGGTCCTCCAGATTTCCCACTCTGCATTCTAATTGCTCAAGTCTGCTCCTCTGACTTCCTATTGCGTTGTCTAATTCTGTAATTTTATTGTTAATCTTTTGGATTTCTGCATGCTGTCTCTCTATGGATTCTTACAGCTTATTAATTTTTCCACTACGTTCTTGAATAATCTTTTTGAGTTCTTCAACTGTTTTATCAGTGTGTTCCTTGGCTTTTTCTGCGGTTTGCCTTATTTCATTTCTGAGGTCATCCCTGATGTCTTCAAGCATTCTGTAAATTAGTTTTTTATATTCTGTATCTGATAATTCCAGGAGTGTATCTTCATTTGGGAAAGATTTTGATTGTTTTGTTTTGGGGGGTTGTAGAAGCTGTCATGGTCTGTGTCTTTATGTGGTTTGATATTGACTGCTGTCTCCGAGCCATCACTAAGATATTGTAGTGATTTATGCTATATTTGCTCATTGAGTCTTGTTTTGTTTTCTTTCTATATATGTGGATGGGCTACTAGATTGTGCCGTCTTGATTATTGTAGCCCTTGACTTACTTATGATCTATTACGAGCTGTTTTGGGCTGTTACCAGATATATAAGTCTGAGTCCATTCACTATTCTTGAGTAGAATCTGATTTTGGGTCATCAAGTGTGTAATGCACCCTAACTCCTATCCAGCTTGAGAAGTAGTGGTGATAGTTGTGTGCACCAGATTGTATTAGCAGCTGGGGTTCACTCTTCGGGGGGGCAGGATGCTGACAGGCTTCCCCCAAGTGTCAGTGAGGTAGGTGTGTCTCTATTCCTAAAGCACCTTGGTGGGAGGGCTCAGCAGCTGTACCTTAGGCCCCCAATGCAAGTACCTCTACAGATTGGTAAGTGTCACCCTCCTTAGACCCCTAAGGCAGGAATCTAGGTGGTCGGGGGAGAGCTCCAGCCCTCAGTTCCCTGTTGTGGGTCATTTAGGGCTCCGTTGAATACGCAAAGATATCAGACCTGGAAAACTTGTTTTTCCAGTAAATCCACTAAAAGAAAAAATGCAATCAGATCCCTATCAGAAATGTCTTTGCATTATAATAGCCACCTTGTTCCCTGTAGGGATGAAAGCCTGAGATATGGATCACATATGCTTGGCTGGAGCTGGTTCTGTGTTTTTAGTTCAATTAGGGAAGAATTATTGGTCCCTGGGTTTTTTGTGATTGCTTCTCTCAGGCCGGAAGAATGGGTTAGGAAAAGACCGAAAAAAAAAAAAAAGGGAAAAGAAAAGCTGCAGAGCAGTTCTCCCTCTGGCTCAGGAAATTCCAATGTTAATGAAGCCGCCTGGGAAGGGGAGGGGAGGGGAGGGTTCAGAAAAACAGGAGTAGCACCCCGGAATATAGACAAAGTTACTTATCTTGCTTGGGTTGACTATTTTATCTGAGATTCCAGAGAGGCGTGTCGCCTATGCGTGCTGGCTGGGTTGAGATTGCCCCCAAGGGTCAGGCCCGCAGAAGCTGCAGTCAGATCCTCAGCTGCCAGTCCAAAGCCCAGCGTCAAGGTTCCCCGGCTGGGACACTGCACTCCCAGCTCCAAAACCCAGTCGCTGCCTCCCGGGGACTTCTCCTCCCAGCAGTCGCTTCGCCGCACTGCCCGCGATGACAGGCTGGGCCCCCTCCCGAGGTCAGTTCAGGGGAGTAGGGCTGCATGCTGTGTTTGCGCCATGACAGGATACCGTGCTCAGCTCCCCTGTGCCCAGTCCAAAGCCCGGCACCTAGGTTCCCTGGCTGGGACGCTGCACTCCTGGCTCCAAAACCAGTCGCTGCCTCCCGGGGACTTCTCCTCCTGCCAGCCGCGTCACCGCGCCCCCCTCATGGACCGGCTGGGCCCCCTCCTGGGATCAGTTCAGGGGGGTAGGGCTGTGCCCCGTGTTTGCACCTTCACAGGATGTCCTGCTCAGCTCCCCTGCACCCAGTCCTAAGCCCAGAGCCAAGGTTACCTGACTGGGACGCTGGCTCCAGGCTCCGAAAACAGTCTCTGCTTCCCCATAGTTGTTCATTCTCCATCTCTGTCACTCAGGTCAATCCTTTAAATCTGTGTTTGTTGTTCAGGGTTCTTAGATTGACATGTATGTGATCGATTCACTTGTTTTTCCAAGTCTTTGTTGCAAGAGGGATCCGAGGTAGCGTCTACCTAGTCAGCCATCTTGGCCCCCCGCTCTGTTTTGAGCATTTTTTCAATCTTGATTTATTTTTGTGATTTCCCTGTCTTGGTTAACATCTGATTGCTCTGCCCATTGTTCTAGTCTCGGGTTGATATCTGATATTATTGCATTTCTAACCAAAGGACTCCCTTTATTATTTCTTGTAGTTTTGGTTTGGTTTTCATGAATTTCCTAAACTTCTTTTTATCTGGAAATTCACAATTTCACCTTCATATTTGAGAGACATTTTTGCTGGATATATGAGTCTTGGCTGGCAGTTTTTTTCCTTCAATTTTTTTAATATAAGTCATCCTATTGCCTTCTTGCCCACATGGTTTCTGCCAAGTGGTCCAAGCTTATTCTTATTGACTCTGCTTTTCATTTATCCCTAGCTGCTCTTAAAATTCTCTTTTTATGTTTGATTTTGGCGAGTTTGATTACAATATGTCTTGGTGACTTTCTTTTAACATCTACCGTCCGTGGAGGTCAATGAGCATCTGGAATAGATATCTTCTCATCTTTCATGATATCAGGGAAATTTTCTGCCAACAATCCTTCCACAATTCTTTCTGCATTTTCTGTAATCGTTCCCTGTTCTGGAACTCCAATCACTTGTAGGTTATTTCTCTTGATAGAGTCTCACATGATTCTTAAAGTTTCTTCATTTTTTTTTAAAATTCTTTTATCTGATTTTTCTTCGAATATATTGGTGCCAAGTTCTTTGTCTTCAAGTTCACAAATTCTGTCTTCCACTTGCTCAATTCTTCTCCTCTGACTTTCTATTGTGTTGTCTAATTCTGTACTTTTATTGTTGTTAATCTTCTGAATTTCTGATTGCTGTCTGTCTATGGATTTTTCCAGCTTATTAAATTTTTCATTACGTTCCTGAATGACCTTTTTAATTTCTTCAACTGCTTTATCTGTGTGTTCCTTGGCTTGTTCTGCATATTACCTGATTTCTTGAAGGGTTTTGTATATTAATCTTTTGAATTCTGCCTCCAGTAATTCCAGGAAGGCACGTTCATCTAGAAGATCCCTTGATTCTTTGTTTTGAGAGCTTGTTGAGGTGATCGCGGTCTGTTTCTTTATGTGGCTTCATATTGACTGTTGTCTCTGAACCATCTGTAAGTTATTGTATGAATTTATTTTATGTTTGCTTACCATATCGTAGCTTCTTGCTTAGTTTTCTTTTGATATGCCCAAGTGGGTTGCTTGGCTGAGCTAACTTGATTATTTTCACCTTTGGAGATCTGACTTCCTGTCCCTAGATAGCTAGAGCTCTTATCAGGGATAGCAGGGGTTAGTGTCTGAACAAACAGGGGGCTGAGAATCATCCCCTTAGTGTCTCTGAGGAAAGCCTGTCCCTGTTCCCTAGAGCATACAGATGGGTGGATTCTGCAGACAGGCCATGGGCACCCAATGCTTTTCTTTTTAAGGACAGGGAGGTAGCAGTTATCTTTGGACCCCTGTCACAGGTGGCTGGGTGACCTGAGTGGAGCTGCCAGTCCTTAGGCCTCTGATGTGGGTAGATGAAGACCCTGTTTAATAAGCAAATTGGTGTCAAACATCAAACACCCCCCTCCACCGCACAGCTGAAATAGCTGTAGTCTGTCAACAAGGGCCTATTCTCCTGAAATAGGCCCACACAGGTCCATGTAGAGGGGAAAGGTACTCAAAGTCCATGGGCCATCTGTGCTTGGACAGGAGCCGCTTTTGTCCTGAGCTCCTCAGTTAGTGAAGCTGGCAAATTATCCTTTCCCCCAACTGAGAATTTATTCCTTCTCCAGGGCATGGAGGATGGGTCTAGGAGCTCAATAGGGCCTATCTCAGGGCCAGGGTAGTCAACAGCCGCTGAAGCCAACTTTGGGTCAGGGAGGGCAATAAAATATATGTAAGTACTTAGCTTTTGCTGAGAGCGACATTCTTCTCTGGTTCAGGAGGTGTGAGTAGTCTGTGTGGCTGGCTGCTTCTCCCTGAGAAAACTGAGGTCGAAAGCTAGTATCAGCCTGCTGCAGCCGCTCCCAGGAATGGTGCTTAAGTGCTCCCTGTGCTTCAGGTCTGGTAACTCAGCTCCACTCCTGAACCACCTCTTCCTCCCCCTGCTCCTCAGTTCATTTTCTAAACTTGCCTTTGATGTTCAGAGCTCCTAGCTTGTCATAAATATAATCATTTCACTTGTTTTTTTGGTCTTTGTTGTAAGAGGGCTCACCAGAAGCTTCTGTCTATTCCGTCATGCTGGCCCCACATCCTCTCAGTAGGGAATTCTTACTGTACTTCTTCCAAGAAGATTTGTTTCTCCTTCTGGCAGTCCATGGTATATTAAATATTCTTCACCAAAACCATAATTCAAAGGCATCAATTGTTTTTTGGACTTCCTTATTCATTGTCCAGCTTTAGCATGCACATGGATTAGGCACACCTTAGTCCTAAAAGTGACGTTTTTGCTTTTTAACACTTTAAGGAGGTCTTTTGCAGCAGATTTGCTTAAAGTAATGCGTCATTTGATTTCTTGAATACTGCTTCCATGGACTTTGATTGTGGCTCCAATTAAAATGAAATCCTGGACAACTATAATATTTTCTCCATCTATCGTGATGTTGCTTATTGGTCCAGTTTGAGGATTTCTGTTTTCTTTATGTTGAGGTGTAATCCATATTGATGGCTGTGGCCTTTGATGTTTATCACTAAGTGCTTCAAGTCCTCTTCACTTTCAGAAAGTAAGGTCTTATCATCTGCATATCACAGGTCGTTAATATGTCTTCCTCTAACCCTGATACCAAGTTTTTTCACATAGTCTGGCTTTCAGATTACTTCGTCAGCAAACAGATTGAATCAGTATGGTGAAAGGATACAAACCAGATGCACACCTTCCCTTGCTTTAAACCATGCAGTATCCACTTTTCTTTTGAAACAACTATCTCTTGATCTATGTCCAGGTTTTCACAAGCACAATTAAGTGTTCTAAATTCCCATTCTTTGCTATGCTATCCATCATTGGTTATGATCCACACAGTCGAATGTCTTTGCATAGTCAATAAAACACAAGTAAAAATCTTTCTGGTATTCAGTGCTTTCAGTCAGATTCCATCTTACATCAGAAATAATATCCCTCATCCCATGTCCTTTTCTGAAACCTGCTTGAAATTCTGACCGTTCTGTGTTGATACACTGCTGCAGCCACTTTTGAATAATCTTCAGGAAAATTTTGCTTACGTGTGATATTAATGATATTGTTAAAAAATTTCCACATTTGGTTAGATCAACTTTCTTAGGAATGGGCATAAATAGGGATCTCTTCCAGTCTATTGGCCAGGTAGCTGTCTTTGAAATTTCTTGGCATAAAAGTGAGCACTTCCAGAGTTGCATCTGTTTGCAAAAACATCTCAACTGATACTCTGTCAAATTCCTGATACCTTGTTTTTTGCCATTCCTTTCAGCGTAGCATGGACTTCTTCCTTCAGTACCATTGATTCTTGATCATATGCTACCTCCTGAAATGCTGATCATCAGCCAATTATTTTTGATGTAATGACTCTGTGTATTCGTTCCATCTTCTTTTGATGTTTCCTGAGTTGCTCTATATGTTGTCCACAGAATCCTTCAATATTGCAACTCACAGCTTGAATGTTTTCTTCAGTTCTTTCAGCTTGAAAAATACTGAGCGTGTTCTTCCCTTTTGGCTTTCTAACTCCAGGTCTTTGCACATTTCTTTATAATATTTTACTTTGTCTTTTCAAGCTGCCCTTTGAAATCCTCTGCTCAGCTCTTTTACTTCTCAATTTCTTCTATTGGCTTTAGCTACTGGAAGTTCAAGAGCAAGTTTCAAAGTCCCTTTTTGACATCTGTTTTGGTCTCTTCTTTCTTTCCTGACTATATGATACGTATAAACCAAAACCCATTACTATCAAGTTGATTCTGACTCATAGTGATCCTATAAGACAGAGTAGAACTGCCCCATAGGGTTTCCAAGGAGCACCTGGTGGATTCAAACTGCTGACATTTTGATTAGCAGCCATAGCTTTTAACCTTTACACCACCAGGTTTCCTATAATACATATAACGAAACAAAAAACCAAACACAGTGCCGTCGAGTCGATTCCGACTCATAGTGACCCTGTAGAACTGCCCCTATCGAGTTTTCAAGGAGCGCCTGGCTGATTCAAACTGCTGACCCTTTGGTTAGCAGCTGTAGCACTTAACCACTACACCACCAGAGTTTCCGTAATACATATAGAACTCCTCAAATCAACATAACAGTATAAAAATGAGCAAAATATATGTCCAGTAGAAGATAAGAAGGCACTAATATATTCATGGAAAGTTATCTAATTTTGCTAAAATTTAAATTAAAATGGCAGTCGGAATTCATCATTTTTCCAAATGTTTTAGCAGATACCAGAAGATTTGAAAATACTTAGTGATGGTAACGGTCGAAGGGAAAGAAACCGTTCTCAATCATCATTGGAAATATGGATTGTCAGGCTTTGTGGTGATATATTTTGGAGTTGTTTTCAATATTTATATTTGTGCTAGGTACAATCCAAGTTAGGAATTTGTAAAATGGGAATAAATGATTTTACATACTTTTCTTTGTTACATTTTAAAAGAGCACTCTTTGAAGCAAAATAAAAAAAAATGGAAAGAATTCCAGTGACTGTAAATACCCATCAATCAGGCATTAGAACATGTCTAGTTTGAAAAAGTGAGGAAAACTTGTATTTCTAACCTAGAAAAATATCTATCAAATATAGCTAGGCAAGAGTGCATTAATTTTCAGTTTGTATTTTCAACACTTTTTTATTTCATTAATACAAAAGTAGGGAATTTTTACTTCTACTTAATTCATTCTGAATAAAATAAATATTTTAAATATTTTTTACAATCAGAAATAAAAATAACATTTAAAAATTTTAAGAGTTTTTAACCATAATGTAAATCAATGTAAATTTTCCATCACATTAATGTCCATATCTGCATAGTTAGGAACCATCGATTTTCTATTTCTTTATTTTATCTATTTTCAGACTGAAAGCAACTATAGACTTTTCCACAAATTGAAATAAAAATTTTTATTTATCGTGAGTAATCTACTCTTCTTGAATCTCTTTTTATTTTACAATATTTTACAAAAAGAAGCACACATATGTATGAACAGTTTGGTGGTAAAACAGGCAGGTACAACCTAAGATAAAGTTAAAAAAACAATAAACAAAACAAATTTTTTTCCAGCATGTCTGTCTGTGTCACTATATTATTTTCACGAGTATAGTTTTTCCAGGTCATATGTGCAATATTCTTATGTTAAAAGTAGGGATGAGGGCACATAGTTGGAAAATAGTCACAATTCATTCCGTTACACTAGATGTTGTGGCCCTGTGATTATATGGACTGCTCTCTAAATCAATACAAAGTGCTATACAAAGTTTTCCCTAATTAGTTCCTTGTTTCCTCCACTTAGGGCAGAAAGAAGTCATCAACCGAGAATGCTAGGTTTTGTTCTGTGATGATTTGCCATACAAATATAAACAACATATCCAGCAACAGTCTGCTGTAATTGACTGCTCAGTGATGTGTACCACGTGTAGACCTGATCTCCCACTCTGGTGAATGCACCTCTTGGTTTGTGAATTACAGAAATTTTAAGTACGTTTTTTTATTGTGTATGTGCAAAACTTTGGGACAAATAAAAATATTTTATTTTCTATTTTTCATTTCTACTTACATCCAAGTATTTCTTTCACCCCAATGAATGAACTTTAAAAAAAAATTCTATTTATTTTGTTTTTGTTGAGAATATATACAAAAAATCATAAATGAATTCAACAGTTTCTACATATACAATTCAGTGACACTGATTAGATTCTTTAGTTTGCTAAATCCATTCTCGTCCTCCTTTTTTAGCTAATGCTCCCTCATTAATATAACCTCACTGCCGCCTAAGGTTCCTATCTAATCTTTTGAGATGCTTTTGTCAGTTCGATTCCATATAGAACATTCTTAAAATAGGATAATGCTCAAGGCAGATCTTTTATACTATGTAAGCTAAACTATTTTTCAGTTTTAAGAAGACTTCATGGGCTATTTTGGTTTAAGATTTAAAGATTATCTCAGAGTAATAGTTTCAGGTGTTCATCCACACTCCGTGTTTCTAGAAAGTCAACAGTCCATGAAAAGCTGAAATTCTGTTTTGCATTTTCACCTTTTGATCAGAAATTGTCTGTGGGATCTTTCTTTTTTTTTTAATTGTCTTTAAGTGAAAGTTTACAGTTCAAGTTAATTTTTCATAAAAAAAAAATTTATACACACATTGTTATGTGACCCTAGTTGCTCTCCCTATAATGTGACAGCACACTCCTCCTTTCCACCCCAGGTTTCCCATGTCCATTCAACCAGATCCTGTCCCTTTTTGCCTTCTCATCTCACCTCTGGACAAGAGCTGCCCATTTAGTCTCATGTATCTACTTGAGCTAAGAAGTACTTCCTTCACGAGTATCGTTTTATGTCTTATACTCCAGTCTAACCTTTGTCTGAAGAGTTGGCTTCAGGACGGGGTTCAGTTCTGGGCTAACAGAGATTATTGGGCCATGCCTTCTAGGGTCCCTCCAGTCTCAGTCAGACCATTAAGTCTGGTCTTTTTACTAGAATTTGAGTTCTGAGCCCCAATTTTCTCCTGCACTCTCATGGACTCTTGTGTTCCCCTTTAGGGTGGTCATTGGTGGTAGCTAGGCACCATCTTGTTCTTCTGATCTCAGGCTGATGGAGTCTCTGGTTTATGTGGTCCTTTCTGTCTCTTGGGCTAATATTTTCCTTGTGTCTTTGGTGTTCTTCCCTCACCTTTGCTCCAGGTGGGTTGGGACAAATTCATGTATCTTAGATGGCCACTTGATAACTCTTAAGACCCCAGACGCTAGTCACCAAAGTGGGATGTATAATATGTTCTTAATACACTTTGTTATGCCAGTTGACCTAGATTTCCCCTGAAACCATGGTCCCCAGACCGCCGCCCCTGCTACTCTGTCCCTCAAAGTGTTTGGTTGTATTCAGGAAACTCCTTAGCTTTTGTTTAGTCCAGATGTCCTGACATCGCCTGTATCGTATGTTGTTCTTCCCTTCACCTAAGATAATTCTTATCTAATACCTAGTTAGTGTGTTTAAACCTTGTCTTGAGTTCTTATAGTAATGGTTTCATACGATATTTGTCCTTTTGTGATTGACTAATTTCACTCAGCATAATGCCTTCCAGATTCATCCATGTTATGAGATGTTTCACAGATTCATCATTGTTCTTTATCATTGTGTAGTATTCCATTGTGTGAATTTACCATAATTTGTTTATCCATTCGTCTGTTGATGGGCACGTAGGCTGTTTCCATCTTTTTGCTATTGTGATCAGTGCTGCAATGAACATGGGTGTGCATGTGTCTATTCAAGTGAGGGCTCTTATTTCTCTAGGATATATTCCAAGGAGTGGGGTTGCTCGATCATATGATAGTTCTATATCTAGCTTTAAGGAAGTGCCAAATCGATTTCCAAAGTAGCTGTACCATTTTACATTCCCTCCAGCAGTGTATAAGTGTTCCAGTCTCTCCACAACCTCTCCAACACTTATTATATTGTGTTTTTTGAATTAATGCTAGCCTTCTTGGGGTGAAATGCTGTCTCATTGTAGTTTTGATTTGCATGTCTCTAATGGCTAAAGATCGTGAGCATTTTCTGTTTATCTGTTAGCCGTCTGAATGTCTTCTTTGGTGAAGTGCTTGTTCATATCCTTTGCCCATTTTTTAATTGGGTTATTTGTCTTTTAGTTGTTGAGGTTTTTCAATATCTTGTAGATTCTAGAGGTTAGACACTGATGGGATTTGTCATAGCCAAAACCTTTTTCACAGTCTCCAGGTTGTCTTTTTATTCTTTTGATGAAGACTTTTGATGAACATATATGTTTGATTTTTAGGAGCTCCAATTATCTAGTTTCTCTTCTGGTTCTTATGCATTGTTAGTAAAGTTTTTTATTCAGTTTATGCCATATATTAGTTCCTCTATAGTTGTTCCTACTTTTTCTTCCATGATCTTTATCATTTTAGATTTTATATTTAGGTCTCTGATCTATTTTGAGTTCATTTTTGTGCATAGCGTGAGTTATGGGCCTTGTTTCAATTTTTTTGCAAATGGATATCCAGTTAGCGAGCACAATTTGTTAAAGAGACTGTCTTTTCCCCAATTAATGGACTTTGGGCCTTTGTCAAATATCAGCTGCTCCTAGGTGGATGAATTTATGTCTGGATTCTCAATTCTGTTCCCTTGGTCATTGTATTTCTTGTTGTACCAGTATTAGGCTGTTTTGACCACTGTGGAAGTATCATAAGTTCTAAAATCAGGTGTTGGGAGGCCTCCCACTTTGTTCTTTCCTTCAGTAATGCTTTACTTATACAGTGTCTTTTCTCTTTCCATATGAAGTTGGTGATTTCCTTGTTCATATCATGAAAAAATGCCATTGGAATTTGGATCGAGGATGCATTGTACCTGTAGATAGCTTTGGATAGAACTGACATTTTTACAAAGTTGAGTCTTCTTATCCATGAGAAAGGTATGTTTTTCCGCTTATGTATGTCTCTGTGGTTTCTTACAGTAATGTCTTGTAGATTTCTTTGTATAGGTCTTTTAAGTCTGCTTAGATTTATTGCTAAGTATTTTATCTTCTTGTGGGCTATCGTAAATGATATTGATTTGGTGACTTCATTTTGGAAGCTCTCTCTGTTGGCGTAGAGGAAGCCAACTAATTTTTGTATGTTTAACTTGTATTCTGATACTTTGCTGAAATGTTCTATCAGTTCCAGTAGTTTTCTTGTGGGTTCTTTGGGTTTTCCTGTGTATAAGTTCATATCATCTCTAATAGAGAGATTTTACTTCTTCCTTACCAGTTTTGACTCCCTTTATTTCTTTTTCTAGCCTAATGGCTCTGGCTAGGACCTTCAGCATGATGTTGAGTATGAGTGGTGATAAAGGGCATCCTTGTCTGGTTCCTGTTCTCAAGGGGAATGCTTCAGACTCTCTCCATTTAGGATGATGTTGGCTGTTGACTTTATATAAATGCCCTTTATTATGCTGAGGAATTTCCCTTCCATTGCTATTTTACTGAGAGTTTTTATCATGAATGCATGTCGAACTTTGTCAAATACCTTTTCGGCATCAATTAATAATATCGTGTGGTTCTTGTCTTTTGTTCTATTTATGTGATGGATTTCGTTGATTGTTTTTCTAATGTTAAACCATCCTGCATACCTGATATGAATCCCATTTGGTCATGGTAATTTTTTTGATGTGTTTTTGAATTCCATTGGCCAGAATTTTCTTAAAGATTTTTGCATCTATGTTCATGAAGGATATTGACCTGTAATTTTCTTTTTGTGGTGTCTTTACTGGTTTTGGTACCAGGGTTTTGCTGGCTTCATAGAACGATTTTGGGAGTATCCCATTGTTTTAGGTTAAAGGCCACCAGCCTCACATTAATCCCCTTTAAAGCCAGGGCCAAGATGGCAGAGTAATCAAACACTTCCTGTGGTCCCTCCTAAAATAAAGAACCAAAAAAATAAGTTAATCAATTATATATGACAATCTAGGAGCTGCCAGACCTGACCTGGTGAGAACTGGCATCTGCAGGCTGGGTAGGCTGGTGTGCATCGTGAGGCAAGCAATGGTGCTCAGGACACCTTTTCCACACTTGGAGTGACCAAGTGACAGAGGGTCCACTCAACCCTCCAAAACCAGAGAGAAGAGGCATTCAATTGGCAAACCTGCCACACAGATTAAAAAAAAAAAAAAAAAAAAAAAAAACCTATGGGAAGAATGTACCTCCCATTTATTTTCCCCTTCTTTCTATACACCTGGTCCAGGCTGGCTTTCGCAATTGCCATGTCCCCTGGGCCAGAAGTAGAACCCATCATGTTCCCTGGGCCAGAAGTAGAACCCATCATGTGCCTTGAACCATTCTCCTAGCTTTGAAGAGGGAACAAATTAACAAAGAAGAAAAAATAATCTGCAAGCTCCCCTAAGCCAGGAACACAGGGCATTCACAGCTTCTTTGCCTAGGCACAGGCACAAGGGGTCTACAGGCTTTGAATACCTTTCACTCCTGAATAAAACTGTGTGGGCCCATTTCAGCAGTGTAAGCCCTCATTAACACAGTAAACGAAACCAAAACCAAACCCAGTGCTGTCGAGTCGATTCCAATTCATAGCAACCCTATAGGACAGAGTAGAACTGCCCCGTGGAGTTTCCAAGGAGCTCCTGGTGGATTTGAACTGCCGACCTCTTGGTTAGCAGCCATAGCACTTAACCACTATGCCACCAGTAGGGTATATACCTGAAGGCTAATTTCAACAGTACCAGCTATAAGGTGGAGTGGCGGGTTCATGACATTTGACACTGCTCTGTCCATTAAGCAGGGTCCTCACCTACCCACATCAGAGGCCTGAGGACTGGTTGCTGCACCCATTCCACTAAGCCACAAGCAATAGGGGCCCAAGAATAGGTGGTGCCTTCCAGTCCTTACAGCAAACAACATTTGGTGCCATAGTACAGCTGCAAAATCCACCCATCTATCCCTCTAGGGAACTTTCCTCTCAGATACTTAAGGGCAGCCATCAGCCCCCTACATTGCTCATCGCATGACCTTCTACTGCAGCCAGAGACCTGTGCCGACTCCAATCACCCTGCCTGTCTAGGGCTGTAGGTGAGAGCCTGCACTACACACTTGGTGATTAATTACCTGGACATCTGAGCTTCACCCATACAAGAAAAGTAAATGGACTCCTGGGCTCACATACCCAGTAACAGCTCTAACTGCCTGGTGACAGGACATGAGAGCTTCAAAGGCACCAATAATCAAACCAGCAAACACAAGAATCCTATTTGTGCATATCAAAACAAAAAACAAAACAAGAAGCTAGAACACGGTAAGCAAACATAAATAAATATAATAACTTGATGGCTTGGAGACAACAGTCAATATCAAATCACATAAAGCAGCAGACCATGATGGCTTCAGCAAGTGCACAAAACAATCAAGAAATCTGGAGGAAGATGATTTCTTCAGACATAGAATTCAAAGGATTAATACACAGAGCTCTTCAACAGATCAGGGAGGCGATCAGGCAAAATGCAGAACAAGCCAAGGAACACACAGATAAATCAATAGAGGAACTTAAGGAGGTTATTCAACAGCATAATTACTAATTTAACAGGCTGCAAGAAGCCATAGAGAGACAGCAAACAGAAATTTAAAAGATTAACAATAAAATTTCAGAACTAAACAACTCAATAGAAAGTCATAGGAGTGGAACTGAGGAAACGGAAGTCAGATTAGTGAGATTAAAGATAAAGCACTTGATACCAACATACTTGAGGAAAAATCAGATAAAAGAATTACAAAAAATGAAGAAACCCTAAGAACTACATGGAACTCTATCAAGAGGAATAACCAACGACTAACTGCAGTACCAGAAGAAGGGTGGGAACAAAAAATACAGGGAGAATTGTCAAATATTTGTTGACTTAAAACTTCCTTGATATCGTGAAAGATGAGGACATATTTATCCAAAGAGCTTATGTAACCCCACACAAGGTAGAGCCCAAAAGAAAGTCACCAAGACATATTATAATCAAACTTGCCCAAAACAAAGATAAACTGAGAATTTTAAGAGGGTCTAGGGATAAACAAAAAGTCACTTGCAAAGGAGAGTCAATAAGACTAAGCTCAGACTACTCAGCAGAAACCATGCAGACAAGAAAGCAATGGGATGACATATATAAAGCCTTGAAGGGAAAAAAAAAATCCAGCCAAGAATTGTATATCCAGAAAAACTGTTTCTCAGCTATGATGGTAAAATTAGGGCATTTGTAGATAAACAGAAGTTTAGGGAATTTGTAAAAATCAAACCAAAATTAAAAGAAATACAATGGGGAGTCCTCGTGTTAGAAAATCAATAATGTCAGATAACAACTGAAGACTAGAATATAGGAAAGAACAACCACATATCAACACATATAGGGAAATCACAAATAAATCAAAGCTGAATATAGGAAAACAGAGACATCATTAAGTAAAAGATGACAACATTAAAACAAAACGAGGGACTAAATAATGTAGTCATAGATCTTTTGTATGGAGAGGAAGTCAAGGCAATATAAAGAAATAAAAGATTGGTTTAAAATTAGAAAAATAGGAGTAAATATTAAGATAACCACAAAGGAATATAACAATCCTACATATCAAGATTAAAAAAAATCTTATCAAAATAAAAAAAGGGCAGGGCCAAGACAGCAGAATGGTTAGAGGCTTCCTGTGCTTCCTCTTACAACAAAGACCCAAAAAAACAAGTGAATCGATTATATATGACAATCTAGGAGCCATGAACATCAAATGCAAAGTTGAGAAATTGGACTAGGTGGCAGGGGGAAGGAGAGATGGTTAAAAAGCAGTGAGGAGTTGCCAGACATGAATTGGCAGGAACTGGCAGCCCACAGGTAGGATCCCCTGATGCCAGCTCAGTGAGGAAGGCAGTGGCATTTGGGACATGCTTTACTCATCAGACCAAGTGGTGGAGAGTTCACTCACACCTCCAGAATCAGTGAAAAGCGGTGCTCAATCAGCAAAAGATAAGTAGATGCGTCTAGCCTACTGTGCAGATAAAACAAACAAACAAAAAAACCTTTGGGAAAAATTTTCTCCCACTTACCTGTCCCCTTCCCACTCTGCACTGGGTCCAAGCCAGCTTCAGAGATTGCCACATCCCCTGGGCTGGAAGTAGGACCTATCATACACTCTGATCCATTTCCAGGCATTGGAGAGAAAACAATTTAACAAACAGGGAAAAAAATAATTTTCTGGCTCTCCTAACACAGGAAATCAGGGTAGAAACAGCTACTTTGCCTAGGCACAGGCATAAGGTTCCACAGACTTTGACTACCTTTCACCCCTCCATAGACCTGTGTGGGCCCATTTCAACAACATAGGCCCTCTTTAGCACGGTATAACAGGGTATATACCTGAAGTCTAACTTCAACTGTTTTAGCTATAGGGTGGAGAGGCAGGTTCATGACATTTGTCACGGCTCTTCCCATTAAGCTGGGTCCTCAACTACCAACTTCAAGGGCCTGGGGACTGGTTTCTCCACCCACTCCACCAAGCCACCCATGACAGGGATTCAAGAATAAGTGGTGACTCCCAGTCCTTACAGACAACAGCATTAGGTGCTGATAGTAAAGCTGCAAAACCCAACCACCTATGTGCTCTGCAGAACGGGAACAAGCTTTCATCACAAACACTCAGAGGCAGCTATGACCACCTGCCTTGCTCAGCGTGTGACCCCCTACTGCATCCAGATACCTGTGCCTACATGAATCACCCTTTCCCATCTAGTACTGCAGGTGAGAACCTGCACCAACACTTGGTGACTGACCACCTGAACACCTGACCTGTAACCATACAAGAAAAGTAAATGGATTCCTGGGCTCACATACTTTGTAAGAGCTCTAACCACCTGGTGACAGGATGTTAGAGCTTCAAAAGGACCAATAATCAAGCTACCTTACATGAGGAGCCTATCTGACCATAACAAAACAAAAAAGAATCTAGGACAAAATAAGCAAACATAAAATAAATACATACAATAAGTTATTGATGACTCAGAGACAACAGTCAATATCAAATCACATAAAGAGGCAGATCATGATGGCCTCAGCAAGCTCCCAAATCAAAGAATCAAGAAACCTTCCTGATCAAGATAACTCCTTGTAATTACCAGAGGTAGAATACAAAAGGTTAATATACAGAACTCTTCAAGATATCAGGGAGGAGATCAGGCAAAATGCAGAACAAGCCACGAAGCACAAGACAAACAATACAGTAACTTAAGAAAATTAGAGAAGAGCATAATGACAAATTTAATAGGCTGCAAGAATCCGTACAGAGAGAGCAAACAGAAATCCAGAAGATTGAAATTAAAATTTCAGAATTAGACAACTCATTAGAAAGTCATAGAAGCAGAACTGAGGCAATGGAAGTTAGAATTAGTGAGACTGAAGATAAAGCACTTGACACCAACTTACTTGAGAAAAATCAGACAAAAAAATAAAAAAAAGAAGAAACCCTAAGAATTGTGTGGGACTGTAACAAAAGGAATAACCTACCAATAACTGGTGTACCAGAATGGGGGGAGGGGTGGGGAGGGATAACAGGAAATACAGAGAGAATTGTTGAAGACTTGTTGCCAGAAAACTTCTCTGATATCATGAAAGATGAGAAGATATCTGTCCAAGATGCTCATCCAACCCCACACAAGGTAGATCCCAAAAGAAAGTCACCAAGAATATTATAATCAAACTTGCCAAAGCCAAAGATAAAGAGAGAATTTTAAGAGCAGCTAGGGATAAACAAAAAGTCACCTACAAAGGAGAGTCAATAAGACTCAGCTCGAACTACTCGGCAGAAACCATGCAGGCAAGAAGACAATGGGATGACATATACAGAGCCTTGAAGGAAAAAAAAATGCCATCCAAGAATTATATATACAGCAAAACTGTTTCTCATATATGATGGTGAAATTAGGACATTTCCAAATAAACAAAAGTTTAGGGAATTTGTAAAAACTGAACCAAAATTACAAGGAATACTAAACGGAGTCCTGTGGTTAGAAAATCAGTAACATCAGACAACAACCCAAGACTAGAACACAGGACAGCAACCAGATATCAATGCAGATAAGGAAATCACAAAAATAAATCAAATCTAAAACACTCAAAATAGGGAAACAGGAACATCATTAGGTAAAAAGTAACATTAAAACCAAAAAAAAAGAAGAGAATAAAAATGTAGTCCTAGATCTTTATACGGAGAAGAATTCCAGGCAATATGAAGAAATAAAAGGTTAAACTTAGAAAAATAGGGGTAAATATTAAGGTAACCACAAAGGAAACTAACAATCCTAAACATCAGAATAAAAAAAACAAGTAAAAGAGACTCAGCAAATACAAATCAACAAGAATGAAAAAGAGGAAAAGAAAATATATAAAGAAAAAGGACTCATCACCACAGAAAATTAAGTAGAAAAAAGAAACTGTCAACAACATGCACGCAAAAAAAGACACCAACATGACAGCACTAAACTCATACCTATCAATGATTATCCTTAATGTAAATGGACTAAATGCACCAATAAAGAGACAGAGAGTGGCAGAATGGATTTAAAAAAAACCCAAAATCCATCTATATGCTGTCTACAAGAGACACACCTTAGACTTAAAGAAACAAACAAGCTAAATATCAAAAGATGGAAAAAATATATATACCAAGGAAACAACAATCAAAAAAGAGCAGGAGCGACAATTTTTAATTTCTGACAAAATAGACTTTAAAGTAAAATCCACAACAAAGCTTACAGAAGG
This sequence comes from Loxodonta africana, assembly GCF_030014295.1. Lineage (NCBI taxonomy): Eukaryota > Metazoa > Chordata > Mammalia > Proboscidea > Elephantidae > Loxodonta > Loxodonta africana. The sequence continues at coordinate 3,051 of NW_026975264.1, read as the reverse complement.
ACTCTATATAATGATTAAAAGGTCAATACACCAGGAGGACATAGCCATAATAAATATTTACACACCCAAGTACAGGGCTCCAAAATACATAAAACAACTACGGTCACATAACAATGTGTGTATAAGTTTCTGTATGAGAAACTGACTTGAACTGTAAGCTTTCACTTAAAGCACAATAAAAAAAACTCACACCTATCAAAAATTATGCTGAATATAAATGGACTAAATGCATCAATAAAGAGACAGAGAGTGGTAGAATGGATAAAAAAAAAAAACACAATCCATCTATATGCTGCCTACAAGAGACACACCTTAGGCTTAAAGACACAAACTAAAACTCAAAGGAAGAAAAAAATACATACATATATGTATCAAGCAAACAACAATCAAAAAAGAGCAGGAATGGAGATATTAATCTCTGACAAAATAGACTTTAAAGTAAAATCACCACAAAGGATAAGAAAGGACACTATATAATGATTAAAGGCTCAATACACCAGGAGAACATAACCACAGTAAATATTTATGCACCCTATGATAGGGCTCCAAAATATATAAAGGAAACTCTAACACATTGAAAAGAGAAATAGAGAGCTCCACAGTAATAGTAGGAGACTTCAACACACCACTGTCGATGAAGGACGGAACATTCAGACAGAAGCTCAATAAAGACATGGAAGATTTAAATGCCACAATCAACCAACTTAATCTCATAGACATATACAGAACGCTCCACACAATAGCAGCCAAGCATACTTTCTTCTCCAATGCACATGGAACATTCTCCAGAATAGACCACATATTAGGTCATATAAGCTGTAACAGAATACAAAACATTAAAATATTACAAAGCAACTTTCTGACCATAAAGCCATAAAATTAGAAATCGATAACAGAAAAAGCAAGGAAAAAAAAAAAATCAAACACATGGAAACTGAACAACACCTTGCTCAAAAATACCAGTTTATAGAAGAAATAGTGTGGAAAAAGAAATGCGCAGAATCCAATGAGAATGAAAACACATCTTACCAGAACAATTGGGACACAACAAAAACAGTGCCCCGATGTCCATTTATAGCAATAAATGCACACATCCAAAAAGAAAAGTCCAAAATCAAAGAATTAACTCAAGAACTCTAGCAAATAGAAAGAGAGCAGTAAAAGAAGCCCTCAGTCACAAGAAAGTAAATGATAAAAATTGGACCAGAATTAAATGAAATAGAGAATAGAAAAACAATAGAAAGAGTTAACAAAACTAAAAGCTGGTTCTTTGAAACGATCAACAAAATTGATAAACCAATGACCAAATTGACAAAAAAACTCACGAGGAACTGTATAACCAGTAAAAGAAATGAGATGGGCTATATCACAACAGACCCAACTGAAATTAAAAGAATCATAACAGAATACTATGAAAAATTGTACTTCAACAATTTTGAAAACCTAGAGGAAATGGACAAATTTCTAGAAACATACTACCTACTAAACTAACAGAAACAGAGGTAGAACAACTAAATAAACCTATAACAAAAGAAGAGGTTGAAAAGGTAATTAAAAACTCCCAAGAAAAAAAAAAAAAAAGCCCTCTCCCTGACAGTTTCACTAGAGAATTCTACCAAATTGTCTGAGAAGTAACACCACTACTACTAAAGATATTTCAGAGCATACAACAGAATGAAATACTCCAAAACTCACCCAGCATAACCCTGATAATGATACCAGGTAAAGACATCACAAAAAATTAAATTACAGACCAATATCTCTCATGAACTTAGACACAAAATCCTCTACAAAATTCTGGCCAATAGAGTTCAACAACATATCAAAAAAGAATAATTCATAATGACCAAGTGGGATTCATACCAGTTATGCAGGGATGGTTTAACATTAGAAAAACAATCAATGTAATCTATCACATAAATAAAACTAAAGACAAGAACAGTGTGACCTTTAGTAAGATGCAGAAAAGGCATTTGACAAAGTCTAACACCCATTCATGATAAGACCTCTCAGCAATATGGAAACAGAAGTGAAATTCTTCCCCATAATAAAGGGCATTTATATAAAGTCAACAGCCACCATCACCTTAAATGGAGAGAGCCTGAAAGCATTCCCCTTGAGAATGGGACCCAAACAGGATGCCCTTTATCACCACTCTTATTCAACATTGTGCTGGAGGCCCTAGCAATTAGGCTAGAAAAAGAAATAAAGGGCATCCACATTGGTAAGAAAGAGATAAAAGTGTCTGCATTTCAGATGATGTGCTCTTATACACAGAAAACCCCCAAAGAATCCACCAGAAAACTACTGGAACTAATAGAAGATTTCAGCAAAGTATCAATACAAGATAAACATACAAAAATCAGTTGGATTCCTAAACTCCAACAAAGAGAACTTCAAAGAGGAAATCACCAAATCAGTTGTCATTTACAATAGTCTCCGAGAAGATAAAATACTTAGGAATATATCTAACCACAGATGTAAAACACCTATACAAAGAAAACTACAAGACACTACTGCAAGATATCAAAAGAAGACATTCTGACAGCTAACAGATACATGAGGAAATGATCATGATCATTAGCTATTAGAGAAATGCAAATCAAAACTACAATGAGATACCATCTCACCACAACAAGGCTAGCATTAATCCAGAAAACACACACACAAAAAAACAAATGTTGGAGAGGTTTCTGAGAGACTGAGATACTTATACACCGCTGGTGGGAATGTAAAATTGTACAACTACTTTGGAAATCAATTGGGCACTTCCTTAAAAAGCTAGAAATTGAACTATCATATGATACAGCCATCCCACTCCTTGGAATATATCCTAGAGAAATAAGAGCTCTCACATGAATAGATATATGCACACCTATATGTACTGCGAAAACGCTGGTGCCATAGGAAACCCTGGTGGCATAGTGGCTAAGTGCTATGGCTCCTAACCAAAAGGTCGGCAGTTTGAACCCACCAGGTGCTCCTTGGAAACTCTACGGGGCAGTTCTACTCTGTGCTATAGGGTCGCTATGAGTCGGAATAGACTCGACG